>NW_005842476.1:834204-870218 GCF_000455745.1 Alligator sinensis | reverse complement strand
AGCAGGAATTTCTACTTATCCTTCTGAGGGTTTGTTTTGTGTCACACATGCCAGCTTTGGCTCAGCATGTGAACTCTGGTTTGACCTTGGCTTGCTCCCCCTGACTATGGACACTGGTAACAATCCCCGGCTCTAACCACTAGGTCTAAAGCCCCCACGGACCCTGACAATATATACATACTAGGAAGCATGAGCACATCACTCCTAGTCTCCTAGTCTCAAAAGACATAATAAGATTATAGTATCATAGGAAAACAGGACTGGAAGGGACCTAACAAGGTCATTTAGTCCAGTTCCCTGCTTGACAGCAGATTGTTTCTGACTAAACCATCCCAACCAAGTGTCTGTGTAACCTGCTTTTGAAAGTTTTCAAGCGTGGGGATTTCACAACTTCTCTAGATGGTCTATTCCAATGCCTGACCAATCTCATAGTCAGAAAGTTCCTCCTAAACTCCAGCCTAATTTTCTCCTGCTGAAGCTTGAAGTCATTGCTCCTTGTCCTGTCCACAGAGAAAAGCCCAACTCCATCTTCTCTGTAATCACCTTTCAGGTATTTGAAGACTTTTATCAAGCCCACCTAAATCTTGTCTTCTCCAAATTAAGTAACACTAGTTCTTTCAAGCTGTCCTCGTAAGTCTTGCCTCCTAGGCCCTTGATCATTTTCATTGCTCTTCGCTGGACTCTTTCCAAACTATTGACTTCCTTCTTGAAGTGTGGGGTTGAAAACTGGGCACAGTACTCCAGGTGAAGCCTCACCAGTGCTGAATAGAGTGGAAGATTCACTTTCTTTGATTTGCAAGTGACACTCCTGTTAATACAACTCAGTATGCTGTTGGCTTTTTTACAGCACACTTTTGGCTCATATTCAGCTTATAGTCTATTTTAATCCCTGGGTTGTTCTTGTAGTAGTGCAGCCTAACCAATCATTCTCCAGTATGCATTTGTGCATGCAATTATTCTATCCCGAGTGCAGGACTTGGCACTCGCCTTAGTTGAATCTCATCAGATTGTTTATGGACCATTTCTCCAGTCTGTCCAGGTCACTTTGGATCCTAGCCCTGCCCTCTGGACTATCTTCATCACCACCTAACTTGGTGTCATCTGCAAATTTTCTGAGTATGAACTCAGTCCCATTGTCCAAATCATTAATGAAGATATTAAACAATACCAGACCCAAGATGAACCCCTGGAGAACTCCACTTGATACCTTCTCCCAACTAGACACTGAGACACTGATGACTACCTGTTGAGTATGATGATCCAATCAGTTATATATCCATCTTACATAACTGGCTGGATCATTGTACTCAATGAGTAGCCATCAATGGCTCAATGTGTAACTACACACAGGGGGAGGCATCAGGTAGGGTTCTTCTTACATCAGATGTCTTCTTACTGATTTCAGGACTCACTCTATCTGAAAAGTTTTCTGTGGACTTGTTCCAGACTCTTCTTGGGTCTTTTATTTCCCTACTCTGATCCTTGGTCCCTCTTCATCTAGAAAGGGCTTTTTCTCTGTCCCTGTCCTTTTCTGGGGTAAGACCACTTTGCCCTATACTTCTTGTCATCTAAACTAACAAAATATTCCAGCTCATTGTCATAACTGAAAACCTGTTTTTTTCCCCCAATACTTGCAACTCTTCTTTTATATTACTTATTAAGTAGCTGCATTATTCATAAGAGAACAACATCTTGGGATACATTTTTCATAAAAGACACTTAGCAAAGTTAATTTACAAACATCACTATTGCATTCTTTGAACTCTTCCACAGACAGTGATGCACACGAGGGTGGTTCATGAAATGTAATTACTATGGAAATAGTGATGTCATACTTTCATGCTTGCTGATCAGTAACTTTCAAAAGCAAAGCACAAGACTGACATATTCTAAATGTGGGAGCTCGGCTCCCAGCATCCTGAGAAACATGGGACATGGAGACCTTGGGGACCTGTCCTGGGGCACTGAGGAAGAACCAGTGGGCCTGTTACCTCCCAGCAGAAGCTTTGGCAGTGGTGAGGGAGTGGCAAAAGTGGCAGGTGCAGCAGCAGCCACACTTTAGACGCATGTGCTCGCTGCGCGTAGGTAAACCAGCCTCAGCTTCCAGTATAATCGGAAGCTTGGCACCAGCTGGAGAGACAGGCTGGTGCAGCAGGGAGACAGCCAGCAGCAGGAGCAGGGCTGCAGAGAGTCTGCGGGTCTGGCATTCTGTAGGCAGTCTCTGCACTGGAGGGAGAAAACATGTAAAGCCCGGGCACTTGGAAGAGTGCCTAGCAGAAGGTGTCCAGAGCTTGGAATAGCTGATGGGGACTCACCACAGCCTGGAGTGGCCGAGACATGGACAGATTTGAAGGTAGAGAGGGCCTGGCAGGGCAGGATTGGAGCCCAAATGTGACTAAGAGGACTGGAGGGTCAAAGTGCTTTATGTTTTGTATTATTGTTTCTTTATTGCGCTGGTGGACCATTTGATGACAGGAAAGACCTGTCTGGAGTGGACTTGCTCATTGCCTAAATAGGAGTTAAAGACTATATAAGAACTAGAAGAACCAAAGTCTACCCGACAGAGGGCCAATCCCTGAGGCCTTAAAAGAACACTAAGACATTGCGATGACCTTGACTGGGTGTCAGGTATATGGAATTTATTTCTTTTCCTTTTCCTTGATTTGCAATCAATCTTTCACTTCAGGAACACCTGGTTGGCTTGTGGACAGGGTGAAGGGGAGGCAGAAGCCCCACGGGAAAGGTCCATGCCTCCACAAGCATAGTGCCAGTGACATTGGGAGCCTTCTGCTTATCTAATAAGATCAAGATGTTGTGGGAGAGAACAGAAGGGCGGCTAGCAAGTGAGGTACATGTTCAGGTGAAGCAGTCTTCATCTAAGGCGAATTACATAGAAAGCTCGGGCTTTCATGCCTGGCGGTATTGGACTGACCTGTGGCATCAGATACATATACCATGCACTTTTGTTCATGCCTAGGAGAATATAACATATTATGATACCTCTGATGTTTGTCAGGTATGTAGCATACATGTTTTTATAGTAATGTTGGTGCACTAAACAGGAAGTAAGAGGTTCAGTTCCTGGCTTAGTCACAGAAATTCTTTGGGCAATGTTTAATCTCTCTATGCTCAGTTCCCCACTTGTAAATTCCCTCTCTCCTTCTCCTTCTCTGTACATCATGTCTGTTTTGATTCTAAAATCTTTGGGGTCATATTATTTCTTAGTGTAACAGAAGCATTGTTTGGGCTTTTAAGAGCTACTGTAGTACAAAGAATAAATCATATCAACCTGTTGCAAGTCTGAAGGACTTATTTCATAATAAACTCTTATAATTCCTAGGGAGCTCAAATGGCCAGTGGAGTGAATATTTACACATGGTAAGAATCATGTAAAGCAAAAGAAAGGAACAATAGAATAGACTATAACTTGTACTTCTGTCAATGGTTCCTGTGTACTCAGACTTTCAGTTGGGAAGTAAATTCTCCAAGTCTTGCTCCTCAAGTTCAGACTGTCAAGTCTTCTTATTTGATTGTTAATTCTTCTTCTTTTTTTTAATATAAGATACTTTAAAAAGTTTAGTAATTATTCTCTTTCTTGTAGTTTTCTTTAAATTTTTCCCTTACCTTTCATTGGCTGGGAGAGCTCTGAACAAGGGAAAACCCAAATAGAAAACCAGGAAATCTTTAGAGGGAACATTCTGCTTTATCTTATTTATTATCACCATTCGCTGATGATCTGGTATTGCCTAGGCTCTTTAGTTGTGGGCCCAGGCCCATTGCCGTATGTGCTGTACAAACCCAGACCAAAAAGACAGAGCCTGCCTTACAATCTAACTGCCTTGTGAGCTATCATAACAAGCAGAGCAGGGTGGTAAAAGGGAGGTATTTTAACCTTAACCCTCACTTTCCTGGCTGCTGTTAGTTTACACCAGGTCTTTATTGCCATGCTAGATTTGTGTTCTCTAGGCGAATAATGCAAAGCCTTCATCTCCCCTTTCTGGCAGCAATTCTGAAACTGCTCTCTTTGAAATAGTTCACTTGCTTTCTGCTATGGCAACTATGAATGAACTGATGACTGATGATTAAAAGGATTGCCAGCTCCCTACATAAAGGTGTTTTGTTACCTTCAATTCAGGGGAGACCAAGCAACTATGCTGCTTTTTTTTTTAAATCAGGTTGCTTGTTAATTCAATAGAGTGTTCCACAACTATTAGATCTCAGGCCATGCTTAACTTCTCAGTTTCTGGGAGCAAATCAGTGTTCTTTCAGAATTCATCTTTGGTCAAACTTGTCTTTTTAAAGACAAAATAAATATGTAAGCTTTTCTCCAGTTAGTCCTGAGAGTCAATATAAAAATGTGCAGCTGTGCAGTTTCATTTTAAGCAGTCGTCCCAGCTGTTTAATTCTTATGGCTGTACCTATCAATAGCAGCCTCCAGAAGGCTTAAAGAAAGTCCAGCTCAGTCTTTTTAAATGTTGAAAATTTATAGATTTCTAATTTCACATACATGAATAAAGCCAAATCACCACAATGAGAAAGATTGAAAAGAGCAGTGTGGAGATGGCAGGAGGAGGGAATTAGCTACAGGGGCTGTAGTATATATACAAAACTAGTTGTTTTAAAGAAAAATATTAATTTCGTTGGGTTGAGGACTCATTACTGATTATGACTATCTACTGCCTGCTTCATAGACCTACATGTTTCCCTTTACATTGATGGAATGGATATCTGTTTCTGAATTTTGTACAGTAGCTTATCTATTAGAAGATGGGGACTGGCACACTGGAGTGTAATGCTAGATCACCCAGATATATTACACCCATGACATTTACAACACTGGATAGTTACACCTGTCACAACTGTCACTTATCACCTTCAGATCAGACAACTTCATTCCCCATGTTTACAAGAGGAGCTCTATTGCCCTTGAATTCTGCACCAAAATTGATTTCCCACAGTGGGTTCCAGCATATGCTCACAGGGCTGGCTTCTCCAGTGCCTTGCACCTTGGCCAGTCATTTATATCTCTCTAATGCTGCCAACTCACAATAACATTTCACCCTAACTTGGCACAGCTGTCCAGGATGACAGGCTTTGGGAGAGGTCCTGGTTCTTCAGCTAAATTCATGATACCTCCTACCCTGACTTTGTGACCACCTTGTTCTGAGGTGTTCGAAAATTGCTTTTGAACTTATTTTATATAAATGTTCTGCTTCCTGGGTTATTAAAGGGATAATAATGGTGTAACAAGTCCATGGCAATATAAATTATCCCACTGCATTGAAAAAAGGAATAGATGTCTGCCAAGTCTTAGCTTGGAAAATCGTGGCCAATAGGAATTGCGACTGTGTTTGCTTTATATAGTAACTGGCACACTGTGAATGTTACCGCAGTATTGATAAAAAAGCTTCCCTAGGTGCCTTCCCCACAACCTTCCCACCCCTCTTTTTCTTGCCCAGTGTTTACAGGTACACTTTCAATGTGGTGATAGAGAAGCTTTTGAGCTGGATTCACTCTCAATTATACCAGTGGAAACTAAGATAAACTCATTTGATTTCAGTGGAGTTACTCTGGCATAAATCATTTGTAACTATGTATGGGATATTGTTGTGGAACTCGGGAAATACCCAACTCTCCACCTTCCTCTTATTGAAGTTCAAAGCTAGGTAATGTTTCCATTGTACCCATTCCCTTCTGAAGACTGGTTGCTTTATTACAGAATAATCATTTATTGGGAAATGAAGACAGAAAATTAACAGGTTATTGAGGTATGGTGGGAGGAAATTTTACTTAATTTATTAGGCTTAATGAAAGTAACAGTCATCAGAAGATTTTTTTCCTGATAAAAGGTATGGTCAGACATGATGGATTGGGAGAAAGGTAGGGGAGACAGGGTGATGTTAATGGTTATTGAGTTTTATATGTGAAACCTCTCAGCCACCCACCAGGGGTTAGGCTGATGCCAATCTTTGTGGGCAGTTGATTTCAGAAAATTAATGGAAAATGAAACCTAAAGATCTATGAAACTATGCTGGGAAATCCGTGTGTTCTCATTGTATGTCTGTACATCCTTGCTTATCCAAGGAAAACCAAAATGCAATACCAAACATATGGAGATTTATTAATTGCTCTTGGTTACTTAGCTTATGCCAAAGTAGAACTGGTGTCTGCCAGTACTGCTGTGCTAATATTCCTAGGCTGAACAGTCACCTCAATTTTATTTCAGTTAATATATGTAATGCTGTAAGAGCTGTTACAGTTCCCTAGCAATTCATTTTGTTGTTCTCAAGCAACAAAGCAACCCAGAAAATAGGCTCTGTTTTGGAAGTGTCCATTTGTCTGAATGGCATGAAAGTATATGGTTATTTAGGTATGAGTTCTAAAACCCAGTGGTAGACCAGAGACACCGAAAGACTGTTCCACACCTAACAAACGTACATAAATAAGGGACTCATTTCTCTGGAAGACTTTGAGATTTGGGTTCATGTAGTTAGGACAAATTCTTAGACCCTGAAATTTCATCACACTGAGTTTGAAGAAGCAACGGATTCACATAAAGGTGTGTTGTTTTCATCTCTAGCTCTTCAAAGAAACGTATTCTTGTTTTACCTTCTGCTGTCTGTGAATTTCTCTTATACCAAGAAATGACCATTTTGAGGCACTTTTATAGATACAGCACTTTCCAAGGCACTAAATGAGATGAGTGGCTCAGATGAATGTATAGTAGGTGGCCCCCAGAGAGAGAGGATAGCAGCAGTTGGTTCTAGACATTGGGAGAATCCACTGCTGGTCCTGTGTGCTTTAAGTTAAAGTGGAACAGTGGGACTTGATGAGATACCAAAGACACTCCCATTGGCTTTGTGGCTGCATCAGACTATAGGCTGTTTGTGCAGGATACTTGGAATATCACGTGTCAGTTGTCAGTTTGGTACTGCAAGGAATTCAAGTGAGGCAAACCCATCTAATAAAGAGGGAGTTTTTACTAGCTTTCAATAGAGTGGCAAAACAAATTACAGTGATCTTATGTTGGAGCAGTCTCTGAAGGGCAGACTTTGTTCTTCTACCTCCCTGTACTATCCTCTTTAAGCAGTTATTAAATATTCATTCCAGCAGATAGTCTATTTACAGCTTGGACTATATTGCCTTCCTGCCATTGAGATTTTTTTTGCGTTTATTGTAAATATTTTGTCTCTATCCCACTAAATGATAATAAAGCTGTACAGAAGACTTGAGTGGCAGGCTAAAATTTATTCTGGCCCACAGGTTTAAGTGTCTTCAATTATTCTTTGCTGTAATCACATCCTGCAGTCATTTTCATGCTGTGGCTTCATTTGTGAGCCATGTGCCATCCGTGTGTAATCGCAGAAGCTGAGACTCAAAAGACCACTATTACTACCATACAGAAAGAGATAAGCACACAGAATAAATATAAAGGTATGCACCAGAAATGGCCAAACTGATATGATGATCTTTACCTACTTCCAGATATTCAGAGGTTTGCAGACAGGAAC
The DNA here is from genome assembly GCF_000455745.1 of Alligator sinensis. Taxonomy (NCBI): domain Eukaryota; kingdom Metazoa; phylum Chordata; order Crocodylia; family Alligatoridae; genus Alligator; species Alligator sinensis. The sequence continues at coordinate 862,707 of NW_005842476.1, read as the reverse complement.
CATGTGTTGTATTGGTCATTAATGGTCAGTCTATGGCACTTTGGAAAATTTTCTGAAGCTGTCAATATTTGCTGCCATTAAACTGAGTGGACTTAGTGGAGATGAAGGACATTTAAAGCAAAGGAGCAGGAGCCAAGACTTCTAGTTTCTAAGCAGAATGTTTGCTCCATTTTCTCATTTGTAAAGTTGGTACAGTAATACTTAATTTAATATTTTAATGAATTTCATAGTTACTATAACTATTTGAATATTTAATTAACTTAATATTTCATTGTTGTACCTAAAAAGGTCCAGTGGGGTCATCGTGTACAATGTTCCTTGGATAAGAGATCCATAAGGAGCTATTTGTGTCACCTGTTGGACTAAGCCAAAGGAATGTGAGTCGATTTGAGCTGCCATGTCTATAGTTGGGTCAGGCTCTAGAGGTACATGCTTCTAACATTGTATGAGGTCTCAATTAACCCTGAAATATTGCTGAAGATGGCAGCTACCATATCTGTAGCTGACTATTGGAGAGCCAAACTTCTGTGGGCTTCAGAAGCCTGGGCTGAGCTTCTTCAGACCACAGAAAAATGAGAGCCCTGGGTCAGAAAGTATGATATGTCTCAACCAGAGCAGACTTGGGTGTAGCATAACATTTCAGCTAAAGCTTTAGAGACTCTTTTTCTGGATATATCTATCTGAATTTCCTGTGTCAACTACAATAGTGATTGTGTTGTTCTGTAATCACCCAGATCCAAGGAGTCAGCTTTATTCTGAGTTCTGACTGATTATAGGAGCCTCGGCCCAGCAAAACACATGGTTCCAAGACATTCTTACACATAGTGGTCGTCATATTTTGATCCATGATTTTATGTTCCAAGTGCATCTGCGGTGATGGGTGTAATGTAGTTACTACTCAATTAATACAAATGAGAAGCAGTAAAAAGTAAGAGACTTGCACTGTTTTAAATATCAGTGTATTTACATTAGGCAGTATGAACTATTTTGGATAAAATAACTGACTTCAAACTTTTGCTCGCATTACACTGAATTCAAGTTTTTGACTTCTAAAAAAGTTTAGCTAACCTTCTTTTTAGGGTGGAGGTTGAAGAGCATATCACTTTTCATATGTGTCTACAGTACTTGGTTTTGACTGAAACTGTGAGTGAGAATGCCAACATACAATGAGAAAAATCTGGTCTAAAAAGCAAGCAAATGGAAAAATTCTCTCATGAGGTTCTCAACTAGATTTCTAAATCAGAAGTTTACATAAACATCTGAACTTTGGAGGTTTACTTGGATCAAAAAGTGATGGTGGTTTCTAAAATTAGTGGTTGGAATTAGCTGTTTCTTCTGTAATGGCAAATACTCTGTTCTGTACAGCACCTTTGAAGGTCTATTGATTATTTGTTTTATCTGGCATTAGTCACAACTTTTTTCTTACGGTGATTTTAACTTAGCTTGTTCAGTATGTGACTCTGCAAATGTCATCTGGTAAATAGATGGTGGATAGTGTGTTTCATGGTAAAACAAATTATTCAGTATTCATCAAAGCACCATGTGGAAACTGTATCTTGAGGGCTAGATTCTGGGGCATGGCATGGACCATATAGCCTAGAAGGAGGGTGAGCGATGTTAAATTTCTGAGCGTATTTATATTTACAAAGAACCTTAAAGAGTACCACTATGCCTGCACTATACCTGAGACAGAAGTACTGTGGCTTTGTTATGCCAGTGCTGGGTATACATCAGTACTGGGCACATGCTAATCAGTTTACTGTCTTGAGTGTATTTATTGGTACATGCCCATCTTTTCAGGGTGCAGCATATATGAAGGTGTGCTGTGATTAACTGGTGTACTCCCCGTCCCTGTCCTTTGATGTAGATATGACTTCTGTCATGTTATGTTCACAGAACAAAAGAAGAAAGAACAGAAGTAAAAGAGAGGATTGAGAGAGAGCATGGATCCTATGCCTGTCACAGCTAGTTCCTTCCTTCATAAAGGTCAGCTCCCACTGACTTTTATGGCCCAGGATCAAGTCCATGGTGGGGCTCTATTGTTAGCAGGCAGCTCATGTGAACACAAAATGGCAGGTGCTTCTGCAGCTGCTAATGCAGTCACTCGTGGGACTTGTTTCTCCTCTTAAATAAAGCGAAGTGGAGTCTCATTAGCTGGGAGAGAGACTTCTTATTTCTAAGGAAAACAAAATTTACAGTCTCCCAGACAATAGCAAAGCCTCTTTCAACTGCTGGTTGAAAGAGAGGACGTATGTGTGATGGTTCCAATAGTCTTCATTGCTGAAATCCTATATGAAGGATAAATACTCTTGAGTAACCGCTGTGGCCTAATACACATCATCTCTGTACTCTCTCTCTCATATGTATGTATCTCTGCTTTGTTTGTGTGCACGTGTGTGTGTATAGCCAACATTTTAAACATAGCTTAAAATAGAGACATTCCTTAAGCTTTCCATACCCTTTCACAATGTGGGCTGCATCTCAATACAGACCATGTCCCCTTCCATTCATAAACATGCAGCCTACTTTACTTCTTATTGGAGATCAAATAACATCTCTGTGGCAAGCTCAGCAATTTTCTGCATGGAAAAGCAGTATGAAATAAATAGTAATAAGTAATGTATTAATATTTAATTAAAGTTTCTTTTTAATACCTCAGATGAACACCTGAAATGAGATGGAAAGCCAGAGCTATGTGACCAGCCAGCTTTCTGAAGAACATTGGTGACATATGTAAATGTCAGAGTAGAGAAAGTAAAGAAAGTAAAGAAAGACCTATTGTATATCCCAATACTTCTAATAGATGACCAGTGCAGGATTATGTCTACTAGGGATACATTTCATGTCTTTTAGATTCCCCATATGATAGAGATATTTTATTACAAGGGCATAGCTCATTTGCCAAACATGGAATTCTATACTGACTTAGCTTCTCTCATTTTTACAGAGGTATAGTTCATGGTGACTACAGGTCCTGGCATGTAGTGTTTGAGTTGGATCTGAACAGAGACCAATCAGGAAATAATGAATGATTGCATGCTAGGACTTGTATCTTCTATGGACTGCATCTCTCTGTCACAGGTAAGGGCAGCTGCAATCTGTTTTTTTTTTCTTTTTTTTGCAATCTAGGTGCAGGCCTCAGGCTTCTGGGAAGTTGCCAGTGCAACGAGCAGCTTTGTAAAGTTTGGATATTCTTGCCTTGTTACCTTGTCTTATACTGAATCTTCAGTAGACAGATACTCTGTGTGTAGATGAAATGAGGGGTGTGTGTGCACGACACTTTAAAGCCGGCTAAATTCTTTTGCACTGCTTTAATGGTGTCGGTGTTTGCACACCTCAGCGGTGTATTGCACATTAATTCCAGCTGCTGTAGGAAATTCGGCAGCGTAATGCACCTTAAATGACTTGGGGCACAGCAAACAAAAACTCCTCCAAGGAGTTTTAGTTTGCTGTCCCTATAGCCGCGGAGTGAAGCACCAGGCTCTGTGCAGCTCTGTGGCTCTGCAGGAAGCCATGCAGGCAGCCTGGCAGCAGCCCGGGAAAGCAGGCTCTGCACAAGAAAAGCGGTGAGCCTGATTTCCGCCCCCACTCCCCTGCTCTGGAGCCTGCCTATCTGCCTGAGTTGCGTGAGGGCCTGGTGCTTCCCTCCATGGCTGCAGTGCTCCCCAGGACTGTCCAAGCCAGGAACTGGTGGGCGGGTGCCACCTGGGGGCGGCTGCAGCTGCCACGGAGCGAAGCACCAGCCCCACCTCCTCCCCAGCCCAAGGACTGCTTCACCCGCTGGCAGCTCGCCCTCCCCTCCCCGCCAGAGAGGCAGGTAAGTCAGCAGGGTATGTGCATGACGTGGGGGGTTTAATTGGCCCTAAATTGAAGCGGTGTTTTTTAAAACCCACTGTTTCAATTTAGGTCCCGTATTTCGTCTACACATGCCCAGAAGACATTTTGTAGCCGTGCAGTGATGGTTTAAACATATTAATTTTAGAACCTTATTTGATCTTTTCATTGCTCAGCCTGTTGATAAAGGTTACAATGTTAATGGATGGGTAGGTTTATATTTAAACCAGTTAGAGGACTATCAACCTGTCACATTCTAGCCCAGTTCAGGCTTATATTTTGATATTCCCTGCATATGTATGTGCATTTCCTTGGAGAGAAGATTAGAATTAAAATGTAGTCAGGGGTTAGGTGGTACGGTGGATTAGTGAGAAAGCTGTTCACCTCTGGAGGGGTGGGGGTGGAGGGGTCATCATGTGAAAATTAGTGTAGTAATCTTGGTTTAGTTTTAGCAGATATGTCCATTAAAAAAATCTCTGCACAGTTGACAGTCTGTGTTCAGGAGACATCCAGGACTAAAATAGCAGAGTGACTGAAGGTCAGTACTAAAGTACTTTGGCAAGGTTTTGCAGGTCATGCCTGCTTGTCTGAACCTGGGCTCAAGCTATTAGCATTTCATTTTCAAGAACATCCTATTTAAGTTGCAAAATTAAAAAGAAATCAAAATTAATGTTGGGGAGAAAAAATCATCCAAACAAATAAAAACTAACATCACTATTGCTTTGTATGCAAAGGGCCAAGTTTATCAAAACTTTAGTAGGAATTTCTCTTAAATAAGCAGAGAGAACAGTTTGAGTTTTAAACAATTGTATTCACTTCTATGTAACTGCTGCAACAACTTTAGGGCCTAAACGTTTGGCCTGGATTGTAAATTTGCAGGTGTTTAACCAGTGTGTCAGGTAAAAATGAGACCAGCCAATGTAACAGAACGAATGTCCTTGCCTTCGTAATACACTTTGTAAATCTATCATAAAAATATGTTTTGATTCACCTCTGTTTTTGCTACCATACTCCCAACCCATGATAAAAATAGGGATACACGTATTCACGCACAACTTTTTGTTTTATTATATACACATGTTATGTTATATATTTATATATACTATAAACCACATCTAGGCTAACATAATCCTTGGATGATATTGTCCACTGGTTGATTCAGTGATTGTTATTAGCAGTAAACCCACACCAACAATGCAGTCATTTGTGGTTCTGAAAAATGTAAATGTCAATTTTTGGTCTTTAAAAATTATTAAGCATAGAAAAAGATAGCAATTTCCAGTGTTTGCTTGGTTGGTAAGATGCAGGAGAATTAGCATTACTCCTGAGAGCTGCCATTGGTTAGCTGGAGGGAAAATGGATATCAATTATACATAATCTAAGAAGCCTCTGCATAATAATCAGGCCCAGTAGGGGCTTTGGGGCAGCTTCGTTATTCTCTTGTAAACACAAGAGCCCAGATAGACATGTCAGTCAGGAGTAGCGGCTGCAATTCTTCCTTTTTAACACCTTCACATTCTATTGCTTCAATATGCAAACAAGGCTGTTTAGCTGGGGGTTGAGTCTGTGCTAATGAGCTCCCTGCACTAACCCTGAAGTAAAAAGGTTCTGTTTCACAGCTGCTCAGAGACTAGCTCCTCTGGGCATGCTCAGGTATTGGAAAATAATTCCTTTTAAACTGAGAAACGCCAATCAGGATTTCTTGCATACTTTCCCTTTTCTCAGTGTGCTAATGCAATTACCTCATAACTTGTGAAGTTTTTACAGCAGCAGAAAATGTTTTGTCTTTGAATTATGTAGTTTTGCCACCAAACGGAAAGAGAGCTTGAAAAATTCAGCAGATGTAAAATTCACACCCTCCTTAATTCCTAGAGGACCGTAACTCAAGGCTAATTTTCACATTTCCTTCTTAAAGTGGACGGTTCTTTTATCTTTCCCTTCAATACTTTCTCCTGATATTATCATTTCCATTTCCCTTTTGCTGGCCAGTGTCACTCTGAGTGACAGAGGAGCCTCTGAGAACAATACAGCCAACATCAATCCTGCTTGACATTGATGGGATCAACTTCTTTTGGGTTAGGATCTTGAGTCTCTGTTAAAGCTGGGATTCAGGGCATTGCTATAGTTAATCAACTGGGTAATTGCCTTGGTAAAAACATACAGAACCCGTGATAATCCTTTACATAGAAGCCGACATATACAGATCTTGATATGATATACAATGGTTTCTTCAATATCCAATTATTCTCATGAATAAAGTAATAATCTGCATGGAACATGCAGAAATCCCCCTTGGGTTAATTTAGTGCCTCATAGAAATCATTTGGGTTTTCTTTTTAAATAGGGCAATGTATGGTCTCTTATACAACTGCATGACATGCACCCTCTCCCCATTCATTCATTCATTCATGCATTCATTCATTCATTCCCAGGGCCATGCCTTCTAGCAACATGACACAGGAGACAAGACCTATTGGCAGGGCCACATAAATGTCTGTCAAGTGCAAGTTACAACTATCTCAAACCGTAATACATTCCTATGAAGAGAGACAGCACATTTTTAACTATTTAACAGTCGAATATTGTGATCTGCTCTTTTTCACTTTGTTATCTGTTGGATTTCTAACTGCTGTCTCCGTGTGTGACAATCCATATTACACAGAGTCAGTGGGAAAGTCTGGGCTTTGTAATATTTCAGCACTTGAATTATTTATAACGTTAGCTTTACGGCATATTAAATGCAGTTTTAGACAGGTAAAGCTACCTCCCTTCTGCCTTGCTGAAGCTCATTAAATGGCCATCGTGACTGGACAGACTTAATTGAATTGCATCCAAATAATTCTGTCATTTGGATGCAAACCCAAGTCAAAACAGCCTACCAAAATCTCGGAGTTATTTGATTAGGACTGGCAACTGATTAAAAGACCCTGTAAGCAGTTTATTTATGGCACTTCTGGGCAAATTTACAAGTAAAATTAGTGAAGTGCAATAGACTTTGTGACATGAAAATAGTTACAAATTTTGGGTGACACTACTAGTTTCAGGTTTTTTCTTTAAATAAATCACTCCATTTTGGTTCTAGTTTCTCCCTGGATAAGTATGGGCTTTTTTGTTTTTAAACATTAATCAAAATCATTATCAGACAAGTATTTTTCTAAGAATTGTCAGAGAAGCCTCTTATTCATCTGTGACAGCAAGTTACTAAAGTATACAATTGTTACATTTATCTTTGGATTTGAATTCACATAATCCAGTTGATAGAATAAGAGATTCTCATTTCTCATTTATTCCAGTTCTCCCTTCCGGTTCAGGTTTTAGGTGCTTAAGGTATCCTGCAAATTTGGTGCTTTTGCAATCCTGCTAGGAGTCTATTTGAACCTCTGCTGACTACATATCTATCACTTATGCCCAGATTCTTCAGTGCTACTCTCCTAAATGGCTAACCCCAAGGTGGGCTCCTGCCTAGTGGAACTTCCAGCTCCAAGCAGAGGTGGGCAGGCTTTCCATATAATACACAAGAAGAGTTTGTGGTAGTGGAAGAGTGCTGTAGCTGTGATGGTTCAAAAATTATGCAAGAGGCAAGGATTTCTTAGGGTGATCTCTTTTATTAGACCAATTGTATGTTTGTGGGCAGTTTGACATTGAAGGAAGAGCTTTGCAGGACTTGTCTGTGCTGTCTCACTCCTGCTAATATAGCCAGGAATCAAATACTGAGGAGTGGGATTTAAATAGCTTCTCTGGGGTCTGCTGGTTGTTGGGTCAGGGGCAGACAGACACCTTTCTCCATTCTAGATTCTCAGCCGAAAGTCTCCTGCTGGAGCTCAGGGTCTGACCTAACCTAAGTGACTATGAAGCCAATGCCCAAGCAGCTGAAACCACCCTCTTCTGTCTTCTGTTGATGTTAGATCCCTCTTATTTGCACTGCATTTCCATGTGCCCTTTTATGTGCTTCCTTTTTGGTTCTGTGCAGCTTCACTTACCAGTTACTGGCCCCTGGCCTTGTTTAGTGTAGGACCATATGGGTAAGGCATATGCTAGTCTACAAAATGAGGCTCAATTGACAAGAAAAATGCTAACCTACTTGTTTGAAAAACTCTGCTCAGTGCTACAGCATCTACTAGAACAGCAAACTTCTTGGTAGTTGTGAGCTGATGTCCTTTGCAAATGAAGACTAATACACCTTGGTGTGGTTAGGTGGTGGCTGACCAGTAGGCCAAGGTGGTAGCTTTGAAAACATAAATGGTACTTCAGTTTCATTCTTATGTGCCTCAGGAGGCAAAGCAATGAAGTCCCTTTAAAGACCTACCCAGTTTCTGCTTCAATTGTCCATCTATAAAATGGGGATATTACTGCTACCTTTGTCCCCTGCTTTGATTGTCTATTTACTATAAACAAATTAAGACAGGAGCTCCTGCATTTAGCACAGGGTGATTCTGCTTTTAGCTGGACCTTTTAGGTAACTCTATCACAAACAATAATCAAGCTAATGGGAAATGTTGTCATACCTGGCCTATAATTTCCTTGGCTAATTTACCATTTTATAATAATTTTCTTTCCCCACTGTATGTTTGCAGCATCACTGAGTGTTTTCTTTTAGAAAGAATGGGAAAACAGAGTATCTTTTGCCTAACTGGAGCAATTTGACAAATGTCTAGCTGATGCTTTTTCCACAAGTAGTATATTTTCCAAAACCTAAATATTCACATTACTGGGTTTTGAAAGAAAAGTTGCAGAAAGCACGGATGCCTAAATGCAGCTAATGTATTGTGCACAGTGCTGGGAACAAGAGGTCCTGAGCCCTGTTCCTACTCTGCCACTGAACCACCTTATTTCCTTTGAAGTTATATTGTGTATTACTAATATAAGCCAGAGGTAAATATAACTTTTCCCATTTTATGAATCAAGAAACCAAGATTTAAAGGACTGAAGTCTATGGTCATGTAAGCCAGTTTCAGGGCCAAAATTATAACTTGCTTTTCCTGACTTCCATGTGTGTATTTTGTTCATCAGAAATATGTCCCAAAAGCCTTTTAGAGCCTCATTTTGTCCATCTGTAAAATATGGAGAATGATGTTTATCACAGATGAAAGCTTCCTATACGCAGGCTTTAAGAGTTCCACAGCATCACATCTTCAATAGCAGATGGCAAATGTATTTTAATGTGGACACCTGCTCATTAACAAATGGATTTCCTACAATCAGCTCATTTCTAAAGCATGGATAAGGAAAAGGTTTTCTTTCCATCCTGGGACAATTTTCAATATTTCAGAAATGTTTCTCTTTGCAGTGGGATGCAGCCAAAACATTGCAGGGTTTATTACAAATAAATGGAGTGGGAGACATGTCCTCCCCACACACACATTTACAAACACCTGTGAATTGCCCAGAACTTTCCTGGGATGTAGAAGATCCAGGTTTAAGTCCTTTCACTGCTATTTTCCCACATCTCAGGCAAATGCCTGGAATCCTGAGTTGTAGAATTAGTGTCCCCTTTTCTGTCCCAATGAATACTTATTTATGCCAAGTAGAATATCACCAGCAGGTGACACTGAAAACAGAAAGCCTGTATCAATTCACCTGGGATGTGATCAAAAAACATAAAAGGGATTTACACCTGGGGCAAATTTTTCATTTTAGACAAGTCCCTTGACCAGCAGTTTAAAAAGCCACTTGGGGGATGAACATTTTCAGTGTCTTCTATTGAAGCAGTTTTTCTTTGTATAATTAGTTAGATATTTATTGCTGTAGAATCTGGTCTGACTTAGGCAAAGCAAGGACTAGAAGCTGGATTTTTCACATTCACTGTGAATGCTCTGACCGTTGTGGGGTTTGGTATTCTGGCATCTTTTTTTTCTCTTTAGAACCGACAAACAATTATATTTTGGGTCACAAACTTTTCTTCCCAAATTAAGTTTAATCAATTTTGATAAATTTACACTTTCAGGAAAAACACTGACTGCCTCTACTCTTTTCAGGGTCCCCCCCTCAAATATACTAGTAGTCTTTCCAGCTGTTCTAAGTCATCAGAACTTTTATTTAATACCAACTCTGTCCACTTACATCTTGGTGGTCTGAAAGTGGAGACCTCCTAAATCAGCTTCCATGATATATTGTTCTTTTCATGTATTTTCATTTCTGAAAAAGAGAAATGCATTGTTTCATGAAACTGACATTTCTGCTGCTGAAGTTATTCATAAGAGGATGAAGTTTGTTTGCACAGGAGAGGGAACTTTCACTGGAATTAGTATAGACTATGGGAAGTAATTTCTAGGCCTGTGTGAATAGGGAAGTATTTGATTCGGATTTGGATTCAGCCAATTTGGAGGACAGTGATTCAATTCAGAGATTCGGATCACTGTCCCAAATCAATTTGGCTGAATCAGCTTCGGGGGATTCAGCGCTGATTCGGTGAGATTCGGTGATTCAGCCATAGACTGTAATGGGGAATCACTGAAATACCAATAACTTTGTCATTTTTGGCAGATTTGGATGAAAACAGCAGATAAGGTATTCTCTTCTGAGGGCATGAAGCCTGCCAAGTTTCAAGGAGACAGGTGCAGGGGTTTCGGGGAAACTGCACCTCAAACTGTGCATGTGTTAAGGTGCAGTGGGATGAAAATTGCAGGAATGGTAGCTGTTTCTACATCCCTTCCCCTCTTATCAGTTTCTGTTCCCCTGAAAGACTGCCTTCTGAATCTCTGAATCTTTTCCCAAATCTTTTCTGAATCAGTTTGGAGGTTCTGAATTGATTCAGAGGGGTTTTTTTGTCTCCCGATTCAATTTGGATTCAATGATTTTGGCCTCTGAACTGGGCTGAATCTTTTCTGAATCGAATCGGTGACCAAAGCTTCGCACACCCCTAGTAATTTCCCTTTGTACTATTAGTACTCTTAGTATCCTCTACAAATTACTCAACCTATTTCTTAGATAGAAAGGTAGATTCCAACTCCCCCTCCATTTAAATACGTCAGCTGAGGCAAATATATGTCTACAAACACTGAAGGTTAAAAAGTTTCAAGTCTTGATCAAATCTATTTTTTAAGTATTACCAGAAATGGAAATGTGCAGTTGAGTCCTATCTGTGTAATATATCTGTCTGTGTAATAGTGTCAAATCCTACTCCCCTTATCCCTGTAAAATGTCCTCATGAAATTTTGGGCGATGTAAGGCCAATGACACCAGTAGGCCAATGATACCAAAGCCAAGAAGGAATGGTGAATTAAATCTATTGCCATGTACATTATTAAAGACATGACGTATTGCAAAAAAGATCTACTCAGGTATATTGGTGGAGCATTTGAGACTGAAGCACTTGGCACTAAGCCCTCTGTAGTTGCCTTCATTCCATATAAAAATGCCTTGCACTGTAATTCAAGTTAATGATATGCCAGTAGTAGATTTGGAGAGCTATATGAGCTGGGAAATAATGGGAGATGGCTGACATCCTTATAATTAACTGGACTATAAAATAAAGATGTGCTGAGATTAACACACTTTCTTGCAGCTAACAAATGGTGGGGGAAGTACACTTGGGCTGGTTATAAACTATTGCATTTTACATTTTTATCAGCTCAAAAGGTATTTTTTTTAATTTTGGAAGATTTTGCAGCAGGCTGAAAAGAAGTCATGATGCAATCTGGCTTGTTTGAAACATTGCTCTTCAAAAATAAAGGACAATAGATTACAAAAAAGTACTTTTCACTGTTTTTTGTACCATCTGGAAAGTAATCACAATTGAGAAACTTTCTATAAGTTTATTTCTTTTTTTCCCTTTCTTTCTCTCTTTGTAGTTGATGGCGCATCATGGGTAATGATGACTGGGTGAATGCTGATTGCCGAATTTTAATTTGTCATTGTCTGTATGTATGAAAACAACAGAAATATGACCTGACATGCAAAATATTTCATGCAGTTTTCTTATTTCCCCTAGGTAATCCAGCTTGCTACCTAAGTACTGGAAGCAGGACAATTAGATTAAATGAAGCCATATTCTGCTCTGAGATGGACATATCTATTGTGTAATTATGGGTAGCCATTGTTTTATTATGGAACTAATTTATCCTGTGAAGATTTTCACTGTCAGAACTGCCAGTCAAAATCTAACCCCAACTCAAGTCTCTCAAGGAGATAGGCCATGAAGTGGATCAAAATAAAAGTGAATATTTTCTTCCCAAATTTATGCATGTAATTATTTCTGTTCCATAGTTCTGCCTGACTTGTACTCATGGGCCCTGTAAGGGGTTTGCCACTGTTCTTGCTTAGGTTGGCAGATAAGGTATGAGGATTTGGAACTAAGGCAAAATCTCTGGTTCATGTGAATCCTTTGGGACTTTATTGATTTACCCCAGGGGAGTATCGCCTGGTGTTGGATGGCAGATGTAAGCTCATGCTTAAAACTCATGATATTCTACACAGCAAGATCCTTATACTGTAATTATTTTTCTGCCTTGGCTGGCCAGTCTGCCAGCTGGGTGTGTACATGTCGTGTGCTGGGGCAGTCCTCAAGATTCCCAATAGAAACACAGTTGTCCACATTTTTAGTGCATCAGTGGTAGAGTAAATGTCTGAGTGTAGTGGACTCCTTAAAATTATTCCTTTGTGAATCTGTTTTCCTTTCAGAAAAACTATTTGTTACTTTGGAACTCAGTTAACTTAATTAAATATTTGCAGTGTATAAATGTTTTCAAATTAAACACTGACTCCATAAAGTCATCCCAGGTGCTAACTTAGCTTCAGGTCATTAATTCTATTATTTTATGCATTAATACATATGAAGGAACTTTTGTTCTTTCTCTCTGTCTACCCAAGTGCCTGAAGTGAACTTTTTTTCTCTACTCCTGCTAAATTACTAATTAGTTCGAGGCACACCAGAGATGAGAGCCTTTGAGATCTTGAGAACTTGTGTTTTCAATCCAAGTTTATTAAGACAATAGTCAGTGCTCTTGTTGAGAGTTATAAAAACATGATATTCCTTGTTTTTGTTGGGTAGTGTCAGGACTAAACTGTTGATTAAAACAGGCACAGTGTAATCAAAAGGTAAATTACTTATGTTAATCTATTAATACAGTTGCTTTAATTAGAGAATTCTTCTTTGACCACTGTACATTTCTAATCAGAACAATGGTGTTATCTGTGACAAAACTTTACAGTCTTCTGGAAACACTTATCTGCTGAGGCTTCATGAGTGCCAATTCATGGTACCAAACTTTTGGCACTTGAGAATAATCACCTAAGTCACCTATTAAGTGATATAAGTCCTGACAGTTCTGAGAGGTAATTGCACAGCAGACAGAGTGCTGATTCACTGAATCTGTCTCCTCAATTTTCTTTAATAATAGGTACTAATTTAATGTGTGATAAGCGGTGCTACTATGCAGTAGTGCAGGCGCATGTCTTTTACATGATGCTAATACACAGTAGACTAATTCTACTGCGCATTAGCACATTAGCAGGGCTTTTGCCGTGGTGCGCTAATGTGCAGTAGAATTAGTCTACTGCACTTTTCGCATTTTGTGTAGATATGCCCAGTTACTGATAAGTAATTTTTCTTTTCAAATGTACAAGATACTTCAGGATTTCACAAAAGAATTGCAATGGACACCTGAAATTAAGCATCAAAACGGCCATTTCCACTTCTCAGTCAACAAACAGATTTTGTCTTCTGTTGAGGTAAATATGGTGATTTATTGACATAAAAGGCAAAAACCGGATAGTCATATTTACCTGTAGGGACAATAAATCTTTATGTTCAAGATAATAATAAAAAAGAGTAAATCCATATATTTAGAATATAAGTCAAATGTGGGCTATATGGAAATAAAAGTGTTTTACACATGTATAGCAACTTGCTTGTAAGATGTCAAAATGCATTGCAAATATGCAGTAAGAACCCATAACTGTGTGATGTAAGGAAGAATGAATGTTATCACCCACACTTTACAGGTAACGAACAATTACATAAATGTAACAGTTTGCTAATGGTTACATAGTAATATATTTATGGCTAGGAAGTCAGAGGGGAAAGCCTGCCTACATTCAAATCCTTGGGAGTTTTCCTGTGACTGAAGTCTCCCAGCCCCATGTTCTATATTTCTATCTTTTGTTCACTCAGAAACATTTTGCTTACAGGTGGGTTACCCCTGTTCAAAAAATTCTGAGGAATGAAGCAATAGATATATTATAGAATTTCCATGTCCACAAAAATAAGATGCAATTACAGATAGTCATGTTCTTTTTATCAAAACATTAAAAAAATTGTTGCTTTTGGGCAATGATTTTTTTTATTCCTTTGGTATTATCAAATTACATTTTTTTGTAATTCATTTATTGAAAAAGAAAACCACAGGACTTATTTTTAAGGCCCCTTTCATACTGGCACTTTTAAAGGTACAGGGACATGTTGAGTTACACAAGCTCTCAGAGCTTCTGTTATTCTAAGATTATTTTATTATTGCTAATCTGCCTCTAGCACTGGCCTTAGCCATTCTGAGGCTTTGTGCTAACATCTTCTAGGGCCTCTAGGGGTGAGTCTTGAGAAATATCCTCATTTATTACAACTACATTCTCCCCCTACCTTTTTGCTGGCTTTCAAGTCTGCAAATCTGCCATTGACAGGTTTGCATCACGAAGTAGTGATGTACTGTAACCCTCTCAGGGATTAACACTGGAAAATAAATGGAAATAAACAGAAGATAGGGTTTCTCAGGCTATTTCAACATTTTTGATCTGTTTTGGAATGTATTTAGATGGAATTTTTTAAGGGCTTAGCATTCACTGGAAAAAAATGCAAGGAAAGATTGAACATTTTTAGCTCTGAGTATTATTCTCTGACACTTTCTAAATGAGGATTCTAACAGCATGGTTGAAATACCAGGAAAATTTTGAAATGTTAGTGCATGTTAAAAAGGGATAGTGCATAGAATAGTTATTGATGTTTTAATTACTGTCTTAAATTTCAGAATTGGATCTGGTGAAGATGACTTTTTCAACAGTATCCATTTATCTGTACATAAAGGCTTGGAGGTAGGATGTGATGAGATAGTTACTGACTTTCCTTAGGTACAATAGAGAACCTGCTGTAAAATTAACATAACTAATCTTTGTCTGTGGAGTGTTTTCTTTACCTGTAGGGATGTCTGGATGTTAGACTGAGTAATAGAAGATCCCCAGATGAAATGGAAGGCAAGGCCCTATAGCAATAGCAATTTAGCGTGGTGGAACCCGGTCATCTGTTCAGGTTTCTGAGCAATGTGGAGCGGAGCAGAATGAACCCTCTGCTTCTTCAGTTGATAGGGACAGGCCATCTTGCGGGGTGTGCAGATGATTAGAATTTAGAGATAATCGGTGGTCTAATGATCTAAAATCAGGTTTAGGAGATGGACCTCTTCAGTTCTAATCTTAGTTGTGTTCCTGGCTGTTTCAGCCTTTGGTTTGGGTACATTACTCATCCTCTTGCTAGAAACAGAAAACTGGTTTATCCTGGGGCTGCTTATCCAGGCCTTTCAAAACAAGCATGAAGGGTCAGTCATTTACACATGCAGCTTGCATGGGAATTAACTCCAATCAGTCCCTTTGCCCAGAGGGGGTGTGGTAATATTATCTTGGTACTTCAAAAGTACTTCATAGGTACTAAGGGTGGTATAGTGGTTTTTTAGGATCTGTGGGATGCCAGAATAAAAGGTTTTGCCCCAGGGGAAATTGGTTTTCTGGTTTTGCCCTTTGCCAGTTATCCCTATTATACCATGTGGAATATAGTTGCAGAAATGTTGTGAGGTAATGCCCACAAAGTACTTTGAAAATGTAAAATGCTATATGAGGATAAATAGTATTATTTATAAAATAAATATATATATATTTACTATGTAGCCCACCCTAACCATGAAAATATTTGCATATATTCAACATACTTACCTATTCAAGATAGAGTTTACATAATACAAAATAGTTTTATTTCTATGCTACTGAAAAGAATGCCATCCCTGTTGATCCAGTTGAGAGATACCTATAATGTTTGTTTTAGAGAGAAGCTTTGTGTAATCTGCTCAACAGGACTTCTATTTCATTTTAGTTTATTTCATTGATTAAAATGCACGTGCCATCCTTCCCATAAAAGGCCCAGAGCAGCCTGCAACAGGAGAAATTACAAAATAAATTGCAATTTATTGAAATAAGAGAAACTATATAATACAAAATAAATTATAAAATAAAATAGCCTGTAATATAACAAACTCCCCAAACAATGCCCCCAAACTTAAAGCTTTTTGTGAAATAATTTCTGAATAGTTATCATAAATTAAGAACATTATGAACTGAAGTTCTTATCTTCTTAAGGACTTCAGAGTATAAACCTATTCTGGCTTGTCAGTTCTCATCAGCTTAAGGCTTTCCATTTCACAAGAACTGAAGTACTATTTCCAAGTACATTAGCTACAAGAGTTCAGCCCTGCTAAACTGGCCTGCCTGGATGAAGCCAACTGGCTGTAATATCCAAATTTAAACCTCCTATTACCTGAAACAGCATTCAAGTTGAGGAGCATGACCTCCTATGAGATAACAGGATGATCAGATAAATGAGGCAGAAGGAACAGCTCAGTTATATATATTAACCCAGTTGATTTTAAGTAAGTTCAAATCTATTTGTAAATGATACTGTATGATTTATGATTAAAGTACATGTAGTAAGATGTTCTGACATCATTGCTTTTACAAAATTCCAGTTACATGATTTTAAATTTATTGAAAATGTGTTACCATATACACTATGTCCAATTAGCATCTAATCCTGATACAATTACTAAAAATGTCCAGGAGCCTGATCCTGCTATGCTTTTTGGAAGAAAATTCTCACTGGTGTGAGAATAGGAAAGTTCATTTGGGAAGTCTGTATGCTTATGTTGTTTTCACTGATGCTAGGGCTAGTTTATGTCTGACTCAAGTCTACATGGTATAAGGCAGAGTTTCACAACTGATGTGACCTCTAGGTGGGGCTTGGGTTGTGGTGGCAAAACTGGAAGTGCCATGGCGGGACTTCTGGTTTTGCTTTTGCATGCTTTGATTGGCTGCTGGGGAACATCCCCCCCATCCCCTCTTCATCAACTGGTGGGACCAGGATTTTTGACCTTATGTAGGTGGGACGTAAGGTGCAAAAGGTTGAGAACCACTGGTATAAGGAGCCTAAGGCAGGACTGAGCAAGAAAGTGAAAATGCCTCTCTATCCTTGTGGTTAGGATCCTTGTCAGTGCTCCAGGAATTGTTAATTATTTATGTAAAGTGGCATCATTATCAGGAGAGATTGGGAGTTTCAAAATGCCCTATAGCATGCTAGTTAGGTTACTTTCCTAGGAAGTGTCACTGTTGTATAGCTCTTTAGCTTGTATACTGGGAAATGAAATTATTCCTTAATACATGAAACCTAATCCCTTAGTGTTGGGCAATATTGTCAGCATTCTGGTGGCTTACTAAATACAAATGACCCTTTAATTAAACTATATCTCATTTCAGATCTTCTTAGTCAGAGGTAGGAATCAAATCTGATTCTCTTACATCATAGCTGGGTACTTTATCTGGGCACTGCACCATTCTCAGGAACCGAGTCCTTAATTTCCTTTTCCTTTTCTGACACAGTACCCATATGAAACCCTTCCCTGGGAATGAAAATGAACACTTTGCACTAAAGAAAGTGAGATATTCTAGTTTGTGTGTTGCAAAAGGCAATAAATAGATTAGTCTAATCTGAACTGAATTTTTATTTAGGTATGGCAGTCAAGCCTTTCTCCTATGCTCAGTCTTACCCATAAGTCACTTCAGAAAAACATTATCCTTTTTTCACTAGGGAAAAAAGTTTGATTTCATATGTTTTACACAACACATGCTAACTAAAACATTGAAATCTGAAGGTAGATGAAACAGTTTTAACTTTCATATGGGCTAACTGATGATAAAAAATACTGGGCTGTAATCTTTGACTTGATAACAAAATTTTACCATCTTCGTCCAGTTTCATAAATATTATTTTTATTCATGTTGACTCTGAAAAGGAAATGCTTTATACTATATTAGATCCTTCAGAAAACAGTGTCACTTAACAGAAATAAAACACAGTTTTTCAGGGTATAGTACCTATGTACCATAAGGGGATAACAATGCAAATAAAGATTTCATGTACAATACTTCTGTAAAATATATTTTAAAAGCATTTCCATACATAGATCCACTTAAACAAGACTGCTCTATAAATTAACAATCGCTTGGATTCAGAAAGTTTTATAATAAATAGCTAGTTTTGGTTCAGGTGAATTTTAATGATGGCTTGACATCCCTATTAGTTGTTTTTTTCACTTTTGGTTAGAAAAATACTGAATATGTGCTTTACTGTCTTAAACCAATTTTCATTGTTTATGGAAGTTCATGATTTGTATTATCTCATTTTTTTCCTGCAAATATAAAAAATCAACTAATGAAAACTGGACATGCTCAAGATCTGTGGAATTAATTAATACTCTATGGCAGCAGTTCCCAATCTGTGGTATGTGTACCACCGGTGATATGCAGACAACCTGTCAGTGGTATGCGTTAACAGATTTATTATAATTATTTTATATGACAAAAAATTGCTGGTGTTACTTAAGGTTGAACTGAAAAAATTGCTGTTGGTACTTAAGGTTGTATCTTTTTAAATTGGTGGTATGCAATCCGTCAGAGTTTGGCAACTGCTGCTCTATGGAAACAAGGAGACTAAGTAATAGGAATGGTTTATTAATTCTCAATGAGCTAATAAAAATGGTCATTGAGAATGTAGCTTACTTTTTCTACTTGATATTACTGCAGTAGCACTGAGGAGCCTTTGTCATGTGCAAATAATGTGAACCAGCCTGTGCAAATAATGAACAAAATAGCCCATCCTTACTCCAGCAAACTTACAATCTAAGTATAAGGCAGAACGCAACAGGTAGATGTGACAGATGAGGATAGAACTTGGGAGCAATGAGGTAATTCTAGATCAGGGTATCAAACATATGGCCCACAGGCTGAATCTGGACTCTAAAGCTGTCTGATCTGGCCTGTGGCTCTCTGCACTGACCATACGCACTAGCTTCAGCCTTGTGGGGCATGTGGAATGGACCCTGCACCGCATTCACCTCATGGGGTAGAAGAAGTCATTCCAGGGCACTCACTGCCAGACTGGCTCTGTGCACTGGCTCTGAGGCTGGTCCGGATTGGGCCATGCCAGAGCCAGCAGATAGGTCCAGTCCAGTAGGGTGCTGCAGGCACTGTGTGCCCCATACCAGCTAGTCCAGCCCCGTGTGCTGTGTATAGCAAGTCAGCCCCAGGGCTCATTGTACACATGGCATGCAGGACTAGTAAAGGGCATGTGGTGCCCACGGTGCATGGGCTGCACTTGGCACTGCATGCGGCTCAGGGGAAAATGATGTTTATCACAGATGAAAGCTTCCTATATGCAGGTTTTAAGATTTCCACAGCATCACATCTTCAATAGCAGACGGCAAATATTTTTTAATGTATACACCTTCTAGTTAACAAATGGATTTCCTATAATCAGCTCATTTCCAGAGCATGGATGGGGAAAAGGTTTTCTATCTCAGGTGAATGCCTGGAATACTGAGTTGTAGTATCAGAGGATCCAGACCATGTGTTACAGGTTATGTCCTCCCAGACCAGCCCCGGTCTGGCTCCAGCATGCTCTGATCTGGGTCAGCCCCAGAGCTAGCATGTAAGGCTGGTCCAGCGGGGCACTGCATGCAGTGTGTGCCCAGGACTAACCCCCTGTGCTCCCTACAGCACTGGGTCCAAGCCTGATGCTGTTGGCAGTGCATGCCCCATTCCAGCCCTGTGTGTACAGCAAGCCCTGGGGCTGCTGTATGGTGCATGAAGAGCATGGGTTGGACACAGCATCACAGACAAGGAGTTCTGGCCTGCAGACTCGCCCAGTGACCATCATTTGGTCTAGGGATCCTTTCTGGCAATATGAAAGGCAGTAATCACTATACTCTCCACTCCCTACCATTGTTAAGTTTTTTTATAGTTTATAAAAACTTTTTTTAAGTTTATAAGCTTTTTAACAATTGTGTTAAATTAAAAAAAACATGTAAATACAGATAGTTGCAAGGAGATTCTCCAAGGCATATAGGTGGCATAGTAAAAAGCATCTTAGATGTATGAAGGTGCTTTTTGTCATTTGTAAAAAGTGGACACTGGAGGCTGACATGAATGACAAAGCGGAGGCAAGAGAAGAGTCAACATCTTGATAGTGATTAAGGGAGAATAGGTATAGGAAAATTAGCTATGAATGGCAATGGAGGTGAAGAAGAGCAGTTCGTGTCTGACGAAGTAGAGAAGATCTTTGCAGCACCATTTGGAGCAACACTACATTTTTCAGCATGGGCTAGAGAGGATGATGCTGCAGTAATCAAGGCACGGGCATTCTGATGACTCTGTGCTGCTTCAGTTTTGCCTCTGGCAACACAAACCCCTCTGTAAGTGCTTAATGAAACACAAGAAACCCTATAAGTCGTTGTTCCCTGCAATGTGGTACCGCAGCTTATGAAGCCTTCAGGATTTGGCCTTGTCAGTGGTTCTTGGCTCAAGCCATTCAGGAGTTACAACATCCCTGTTCTTTTTTGTACAGTCCTCACCAAATGTATGAAAAGAGGTGGGTGGGGGAAGGAAAAAGAGGAGGGCACTGCCTAATGCAGGTATTACGCCTCTTGAAGTGGTCTCAGTTTTATTCTTGAAGTTGATAGTTTTTCAGGGTATACTTCAGTAGTATACTTGTGCATTAGTTTTCCAGATGGCATCTTGCTAGATGGTTAGAAAAGCACTCTCTTCTTGTTAGCATTCAGCAGGTTTGGTGGCATCATTCTCAAGTCTGGTTGCATATATTTGTAAGCTCAATACAGGGCTGTATTTGTTTAAGCACTTGTTGCCCACTTGACCGTAAGGAACCGAGAAGCCACATTATGCCAAAAGGTTTTATTAAAATATCAAAAACCAGCAAGCAATCTACACGAGCCAATTAAATGGCACCCCATGTCCCTGAACTAGGAAGCACTGAGATTTACATTTAAATTGATATTTTACTTGGCAAAGAAATCAGCCATTACCCAATGCAGCCCTTAAAATTAATCAAGCACAATATACCCCATGCAGTTTAGCAGTCCCCTCATACCAGGAGCTTAAAAAAATAAGCACAACAGGCACTTTAAAAACCTGTAACATATGAGCACAACATGTCCCATGATATTTCACAATTTCCAAAGCTGTGTGAGAATTAGGAATCAATAACTCATTAAAATGACCATGTGTGGCATGGCGATGAGCACATATGGTGCTCCTAATTTCCCTTAGCTTGGTTGTCTCTGGGCCAGTACTGGGTATGGGAGTGATGTATGATTGTACATCAGTGTCTGGGTCTCCCCCCAAACAAAAATATTTGCTGCTAGCACCACAGATCTTGTACAGGGCATAGCAGGCTGCAATTCTATGTACAATATTTGATTTGGTATACAAATGATTATTAGAGGCACAGTCATTTTACTTTCAGCCCTCCAAAGGTGCGCACTACATCATCTTTCTGCAGCTACAAGGAGAATAACTTAGTTTTCTGTGCAGCTCCATGTTGTCTGGGGAAGACTTCAAAAGCCAAGGCAGAAGAGATGTGACCAAAAAAAAAAAAAGGTAGGTTGGAAGTTGGTTGAAAATGATCTGTCATGCCATTGTGAGGAAATTGGGTCCCAGATTGCCCTAGCATGTAAATTCCAAATATTCTTAAAATCTCCTGCACTTTACCAGTGCCTCTCACATTAGTCCTAATGTGAGAATCAGATGAAAGGCAAGTGCAAAGTCCTGCACTTGGGGCAATTAATTGCACAATACAGATTGGAGAATATTTGGCTAGGCTGCAGTACTGCAGAGAAGGACCTCTTGGTTACAGTGGACTTAAGGCTGAATATGAGCCATAGGTTGAATATTACTTTTGTTGAGGAAAAAAAAAAGAAAAGGTAACAGCATACTGGGTTGTATTAGAAGTGTCTCTTGGAAATCAAAGAAAATGATTCTTCCATTTTGTTCAGCACTGGTAATGCCTCATCTGTAGTGCTGTGTCCAGTTTTGAGCTCCACACTTTAGGAAAGATGTGAGTAGATTGGAAAGGGTCCAGCAGAGAGCAACAAACATGATAAGGGGCCTGGGGGGCAAGACTTAATGAGGGCAGGCTAAAGAACTCATGTTACTTGGTCTGGAGAAGAGAAGACTCAGTGGGATTTGATGACAGTCCCAAAATAGTTGAAGGATGATTATAAAGAGGATGGAGATAATATTTTCTCTGTGAGGACAGGATTAGGAACAACGGTGTCAAACAGGAGCAGGGGAAATTTAGCTTGGAGATTAGGAAGGATTTTTGGGGTATGATGATAGTCAAGTATTGAAACAGACTACCTAGAGAAGTTAGGTAGAATCTCCACCCCTGGAAATTTTCAAGATAGTCAGGAATGATTGATCCAGGTTTGAGCAGGGGACTGAACTAGAGGACCTCCCAAGGTCCCTACTTTTTCTGATCCTGCCCCAGTGATCCACCAAGCCCTTCAGGACTAGAATCAGAGTGACTTCCTTGTGATGAATATATTTGCTTGCTCCCTCATGGCGAGAACTATGGATGTGTGTGCGCGTGTGTGTGTGTGTATGTATGTACATATATACATACACAGTCAACCCTGACACAATGCAAGACAAGGCAAAACACCTTAATCTGCTACAGGCAAGGCAGGAGGATCACTGTGGCCAATATCCTGCTACTGTAACGGTTGTTAATATATGCTCAAGAGATCATAGGAAGAGAGCCATGCACCCCTGCTATAGAGGAAGACAACCACCCCGCATAGTTCACACCAATATGACCATGGGGTAAAATTCTTTCCTGACCCTTCCTTCCTACCATATCACTACAGTTGTGTAATTAGTATGCCAAAAAATTGCATTGTTACTCATATAAGTAAGTCTTGCCCCCTTCATATGGAAGTTTTGGGACCACTGCTGTCATTTCATATCTGCAAAAACATTTGATCTGGTGCTAAGTCTTCTGCTCTCCAAATGTCAGTCTATACATGGGAACAAAATGCCCGTCTCATGTTCATCCTGTCTTCCAAATCTGTCTTATATACTTCCTCCTCATCTTGCTCTCATATGTGTTTTTGTAATGTCTGAAAAGCCTTTCAGTGTAATCATAAACAGTGGGCACACCTACACAAGATGCTTAACTTCACATTAGCATAGTTTACTGTGGAGTAAGCATGTGCATGTGCACATGCTTACTTTGCAGTAAACCCCCCTAATCATGAGTAAATTTGCTACCTGCAAATGCAAGTAGCAAATTTACTTGGCATTAGAAAGGGCACTTTAGTGCTCACATAGACACTTGACCGGGAGCAAAATCTGGTTCTGGTTAGCCATCCACTATGGAGCGAGAGATTGCTCACTGCCCCCCCAGGAGGTGCCAGGGTGGTCTTTGCCACAGAAGCCTGGGTGGGGAGTATGTCCCTCTGCCCCTACAGCAGGGAGCTCCAAGCCCCCCGCTCCAAGATCATGATTGGGGAGCGGAGAGCTAGGAGACCTTTATCTCCCAGTGCTGGCTCCATGACTGTGGGGCTGGTGTTGGGAGGTCCTTATCTCTTAGCACTGGCCCTGCAGTCATGGAGCTGGTGCTGGGAGCTCCCTGGTGGTGGGGGCTTGGAGCTGTGGGGGGAAGGGGGACAAGCTCCCTAGCCTGTTCCCTCCCAGCTCTGTGCTTACAGAGCTGGGTGGGGAACAAGCTCCCCAGCCCTCACCTTGCATTCCTGGGTGTGGACAATGTCCCTCTGCCCCGGCAGCAGGGAACTTTCAGCCCCCACCCCCTGATCGTGATCATGGAGTGAGGGCTGGGAGCTTGTTCCCAGCCCCCACTCTGCGATCGTGGAGCTGATGCTGGGAACAGGCTGGAAACAAGATTCCCAGCCTCAACTCCATGATCACAATTGCAATTGTGGAGCAGGGCCTGGGAGCTGCCTGCATGGTAATAGTTATTTGCTGTGTCTGGAGCTGGCTGGGACCTGCCCTGATTGGGACAGTTCCCAGCCAGCCCCAGGCTGCAGATGCAGACTTCCCTGCATAGCCTGGGGCTGGCCAGGAACTAAAGTTAGTCACAAGTCTGTTGACATACACAGTGTTAATGTGCTTTAGTGCGTCTACATGTGTGTTAAGGCGCTTTAGCTATTTGCACCTAAATCGGATACCTGCTTTTGTGAGTATCAAATTTAGGTGTGACTAGCCTAAAATCGCCATTTTAAAGTCACATTAAACTTGTGCGTGTGTAGAGCCATGCCCTTAATGCACCTTAAAAATGGCTAAGGCATCTTAAATCAGCACATGTAAATCTAGGCTGGAGTAAATCTAGTAAATCTAGGCTGGAGTAAATGCATGTATAGATGTGCCCAGTGTGCCATAGTCAAAAGTCATTCATGTAACAAATTCAGGATTCTGCTCACTGATATAGATGTGAAAACCTGATTGTTGTTTATGGTCAGCAAAATCACAGGCTATGGAGAACTAAAATAACTTCCATCCCTGGGGCTGGTAAGGAAAGACAAGTTGTCTCAGAGTGCACCTTAGAACCAAGAGAAACTCATTCTATATAGTGCTAGGGAACCTTCATAAATCCTGATACTTCAAGTGAGTACTTGTGTGTACAGGAGGAATGTGGATTACTGCAGTTGGAGGTATATTCAACAAAGCATTGTGGCTTGTAGAAGGTGAGGGTGGTTTGCTTGCCTTTAGCTCACAGACCGCATGCCAAAGGATAAGAACACCTTGCAGTACAGCTATACCCTTAAGTAAGTTGGGGGAAAAGATTCAGCAAGATTTGCATACAGTGAAGATTGAGAGAGTAAGCCAAGTCAAAGACGATACCTATGTTACAGGCAGCAATTCCAGGGAAGAGGTGATGTTGACAGTGACTGAGAAAAGGGAGAGGAAAGGTTAACAGATCTGTTTTGGCAATACTGAAGTTAAACTAATAACTGGAAGATCTTGCCTACTTATATTACTTAATTTCCTGAGTGGGAACAGTACCTTGCCATGACTCCAGCTCCATCAGATAAACATCCAATGGAATTACCATTGGCTGAATGCTACACTCTTAACATATGCTAAATTGTGTTGCCAGAATTATTCCTAATGAAGAATGCATTGCATTTAAAAGCTTGTCTAACTTTATTCCACCCATGCACTTGATCCATAAAATATATCATTCCCCCCCCGAAAATCCTCCCTGTTAATTCTTATCTATCAATAATGCAGTGATATCCCTTTATTGTTAGTTATGATTTTTAGAGGGGACCAAAAGGTTCTAGTGGGACTTGGATAGAAAAAGAAGTGTTTTTTATTCTATCAAGCTGAAATAAGAGCTGATATAGCAAAGAGTTTTAACAGAAGCTTGACTCATATGCGTGGGTATTGTAGGAATCAATTAAAAATAATTGTTTTTTTCTTGATCCTTATTATATACAATTGTCCCAATCAAGCAAAGCATGTAAGCAAATGCTTGATGTCAAACATGTGAATACTTCCCATTCCCTATTAATGTGTTAAGAATGTGCTTAAGTGCTTTGCTGAATTAGGGCCGTAGATGTTATAAAATATGTGTGGTATATATAATCAAGGTCAGCTATCTAGCTCTTGTTTGGTGTTTATTGTTAAACTCAAAAACTTTTGCTTTTTACTTTCTAGTTTGTGGGAAAAATTGGGAGGTGTCTCTGAAGGCCTTCTAGTTATTTGCAAAGGTCCAATTGGAGGGTAATTAAGAGCTATTAACTTGGATGTACTTCTAGTCATATAGAAACACCATCAGTCAATATGCTGTAGCCTAGAGAAACCAGCCCTGCCAGGGGGACTTGTAACCAAACAAGGAATCACCTGACAAAGGACTTGAAGCAGCTCAGGGGCTCACTTGATAGGGGAAAAATGGAATATTCTCTCTCTCTGGCCATTTTAGTGAGAGCAAAGAAGAGAAAGCAGGTCCTGGGATCCTGAAAGACACTAACTAAATCCCAAAGGGCATTTGGAGTGGTAAGGAAGCCTAGGCAGGGTTCTGCTGGCAGGAGTTATTATTTTCCCATAATATGTAAAATCTTTTGCACTCATTCTGTTAAGTGTAACTGGTTTGAAAATTCCTTTGCAAAATTTGTTTCTCTTTTTCATAGTAAGATAGTCTTCAAATGGGAAACAGTGACCCAAAGCGTACATATCGTTGGGGGAAGCTAGAGAGAGCTTGCAATAGCTTCCATGTCAAGGCAGTTGGAGTGTTCCTTCAGGAAGCGGACTAGCTGGAGGATCTGCACCCTAACATTTGTGCCTGGAGATGTCTCATCAAGCCACAGATATGTGGAATTGCGTGGATCTAAGTACGTTAACCTACTCAGAGACCACTATGGGGACTTCATCCAAGGTTATAATGGCTTCTATATATTGTTGTTTTTACCCTTTTAGTTGATCTTTCCCTTTTCTTTTCCCTTCCCTTCTGAAACTGAAGGAAGAGAAGTGCTTTGGGAATGAAATGAGTGCGGAAGCATCATGCACTGAGAACTGGTGAGCTTACAGAGTTGGGCCTACTCTATAAAGAACATAACTCACAGTTACTGATCAATACCTCTCTGCCTAAGTAGGGTTGATTGTTTTTTTCCAAACAGGTCTTAGGCTGTGACTACATGCTAAACTGCAGTGCAAGACATATTACTCTGGACCAAATGCTTGCTAAACAGGGAGTATTGTAGCTGCATCAAAGTGCTATTATCTGCAAGCCAATAGCATTGATGAGCAAGGATGCCAGTCATCTTACTGGTTCCCAGGCTAATTAGCCCTTGCAACTTGTTTAATTTATATGGCTACACTACTTTCAGGTCCAGAGGCAATGTGGCCAGAGAAGTTTACTATTGGTGAGGGTGCTGCTGTTGGCCCTGGTCATTTTCTTATATTGACAAAGACATAGGTAAGTAACATCTGCCTTTGGGATTTAGATTCATTTGATTCTCAGCTGGCACATTTAAACTTTGATTTTCAGCTGATATAAATCAGTACAATACAAATAACTCCAGGGAAACTATGTCATTTTAGGCCAACTGGGAATCTAGTCCATATCTTCCATTAAGATTAATGGAAGAAAGATGTGTCTAATTTGCCTAGAATAGTTTGAATCCATATTTCTTTGAATTGTCAAAACAATCTTTCTAATAGCATATATCTTTTTATACTTGGTGTTAGGGGAAATGCTAAATGTACGGAATGGCCTAAATGTAAACTGTGTTTAATTTTTCCCACATGCACCCGCTCTGCTTTCAGTCCCTCAGTTAGAGTTTATTTTTAAAATACTGTTTTAATCAAGAACTTGGCATCTTGTGGAAAACTAAATTTGGATAAGGCAATGATAATGAAAATGATAGTAAATGGAAAGTGAGCAGAGTAATATTACTAATCACTCTATTCCAATAGTCATCACTTAAAGAAGCATTCTTTTTTAAAAACATATTGATATTAATGTTATTAATAATGATACCAAGATTATTTTTTGAAGGCCACCTGTTTCCTTTTCATGTTTCACTCAATAACAGATGTAGAATAGCTCGGTTTCATTTTGTCTTTATGGGTATGTGCAGATACTACATTTAGATAGACCTAAGTAGAGTTAGGTCGATCTAAATGCCTATCTGTGCAGATGTTCAAGGGAGTTAAATTGGAAAAAAATAGCTGGCCCAATCTAAATTAGTTCACCTGAGGGAGTGAACTAACTTGGATTGGGAATGGGTTAGCCCAATTTAGTCAACATTTTCACATGTTCGGAGTTCAGCCTCAGTGGATCAGTTGTTCACTCCAGTCCTAGGGTTGTGCTCTTCCTACCCCCCACCCTGGCCAGACCTGCCACCTGCTTCCCCATTCTCCCTGACCCTCCCCCACGCTCAGTAACTTATATCAGCTTCGCAGCATGGCTCTTAGCACCCATGAATGTCTGCATTTACCACCCCTGATTTATGGCCAAGCAGTTTAAAATAAGTCATGTGATCATAGACCAGGTGTGGAAAACATCTGCATGAACCCTGTGAAGCTATTTTCTACCACCTATACTCATGGTGTATAGCTCCTTGCTCCATGAAGAACCTGAGAGTGGCAATAGCAGAGTTGGAGTCAAGTCTTGTGAGCAGTGCTAGGGGGTGATATGCATCATAATACTATAAATTAAATACAACCCAACAACTTTTTATAGGAATTAAAGATGATTTTGAAAAGATGTCTAGCAAGAGCTAATGTACGTATATGTGGGGTTTGTGTTCTTTTTTATTCTTTTCTAAAATGTATTTGCAGGTGCTTGGCTCCTTGGCTATGTTGCTTGAATGCATATTAAAATGGACTAAAGTGGCTCTTTGTCACAGGACCAGTCAACAGATGCAGGATGAGATGAGACACTCATTTTAGCCAGAGACCATTGCCCTAGATGATAGAAAATGGGACATTGCGTAAGAGTTTGTGGCTTTCAAATTATCAGAACATTTCCTCATAAATCTGGTTCAAACTTTTGCATATGTTTTGGTCTTTTCCTCCTGTCCTCAGCTGTCAGACTTCTGGCACAAGGTG
>NW_005842476.1:830402-834173 GCF_000455745.1 Alligator sinensis | reverse complement strand
CCTGCTGTCCCTGATGGCTGCATTTCACATTGCTTTGGATGAATTTCAAACCAAGTTTGCTCCCTTAGCTCTTGTTATGGATGAGAGATTTATTACTGTTCACTGGATGCACTATTCTCCTTCTTCCTGGTGGAGATGGATAGCAATTGTAAAGGACTTGACCTCTCTGGAGAAATTAATTAGCTACCCCCAAATACTGAGCTTTAAAATATTATAACCCTGATTCTGATAGCTGCTCTGAGTTTTGGAGACCTCTTGAATGCCGGGAGAGTTTTGCAGGATCAGGAATCCATTCACATTCAACTTCAGAAGTGGGCTCCACATTTTATGGGCATGTCAGATGTTTTGAGATGCGGAAGAGTCACAAATTTCTGTTCTGAATGCTACAACTTCAAATTTTAAACATAAACATATTTTAACTTACTTCTAAAAAATAATATTATATATACCTCTCCATGAAAATCATCAGTATTCAGGGACTTCTGGGCAGAGTACTGCTGTCATTCTAGGACAAGTGGCAAGGCACTAGCAGTGCCCTTGTTTTCTTTGCTTTTACCCATGAATGTTGTAGGGTATTCTTGGTGTTTTGGATATTGTTCCCTGTAGTTGTAGGTGAGGGTTTGAAGTTGTTTAAGGGTTCCTTGGTCAGCAATTGTCTCCAAATACAGGGGCTTGACTAGATGGCCCTTCCTGACCTTTATTAGTGCCGATCAACTAAATTGGTGAGAAGCAGCCTTAGTTGAGTTTTATTATGGTTGTACAAGCCAGTAGTAATTCATTTTTTAGCTCTGTAAATTACCTGTTACTTTTTTTCATGAGCAGTTTATGGAGCTAGTCTTTAGATTTTAATGATCTCTCTGTTCATTGGTATTTTCTACCAGAGCAAATAGTGTGGTGGAGATCATGGTAGCAGCATACCACACACATTTGTAGCAACATACTTGGAATACAGAGGGAGGGAGGAGCTGTGCTTGTAGGTGAGAGGAGTTTGGAGGAGGTATCAGTGCATCAGCCTGTGTGCACATGGCTAGAATACTAGCTCAAGTTAGAAAATATCCATACATAGATCTCTTAATGAAGAGCCAGTTTAGTTTTCAAAGCCTTCACGCAGCATACAGTACATGAAAAAGTATGCATCCTTCCTTCACAGCTGGCAATACTTATTCTACATCTTCAGAAGGGTCAGCTCCGTATATAATATCACTACTTTTGTTTCCAGGATAGGACGGGTGACCGAAACATATCAACAAATATTATAGTTCAGTGGAGGACTCTGATGCAGCTGGGGCTGTTAGTAATCAAAAGGATTAACACCCCTGCAAATAAGGCTTTTTAAATTAAAAGCAAATGCAAAAGAATGTTAGCCCGTTTATTCCTGAATGTATTTTGTAATTCAAAAATACACAGAAGGTTACAGAATAAGTTGCCTATCAGTTTGGTAACTGTGTGCTCCCTACATTGAACTGGCCATAGATATATCTGAGAACATTTGGAATTTTTTTTTTTCTAGCATCCCTGTCTGTATAGCTGTGGTAGGAAACAGCCTCATATGTAGTGACCTTCTATAAATCCTCAGGTGATTGGGAATTTTAAAATTTGTCTTTTATACATGGTGCAAATAGTTAAATCCTAGTTCTTCAAGGGGAAATTCCCCTGACAGTAAGCCCTCTCTTGTTGAGGCCTGAGCACAAAAGCCTATTCATTTTTATGGGGCGACAGTGCTTCCTTCTGAAATGCCCTCTCTAACTGCCTGAGAACTGATTTATTATTTGATATTTCTCATTGTATACTTAACCAATTTCATCTTTGGATGTTCCCTACTCCATTCAGAGGTATTCTACTGTCAATACAAAGCATTTAAAATTCATAGGGCAAGCCCAGCAAAAGCCCAAAAATGAAATTTAAAAGTGGCTTAAAATAATTAAATAAAAAAATATTTAATTTTGTACTTTCCCTCTGTATTTTTGATCTTCTAGGGCAGTAGTCCTCAACCCAGGGCTTACAGACACCATGTTGAATGACCTTGTATTTTTGCTTGCAACTACAGCAAAGTGAGATTAGCAAGGTAGGGACAAAGTGTGATATTGTCTGTAGGCAAGATTCCTTGTGTACATGTGGTACCTTTTATTAGACCAACTAAATAGCTGGAAAAATTGTTCTTTGCAAGCTCTTGGGCACAATCACCCTTCCTCAGGCATATGAAGAGCCTGCTGGTGAACTGTGTGCTCTCCTGGGCAGAACAGAAGCCAAAATGCAAAATTCAGGTCTATGAAAATGCAAATGCATGGCAGTGAGGATCAGAAGGGTGGAAGACAATAGGTGTGAGACAGGTGGTGGGGAGGGGAGGACAGGGGAAATGTTGAACTGGTGATAGAAGAATGTAGCTGTTAAAATTCAGACAGGTTACCTGGGGTTATTAGATGACAGGAAGGTTATCATGAGCCATAAATCTTATATCTGTATTTAGTCCATGATTTTTTGTTTCTAGCAGATTTATGAAGTGAAGTTCATAGGCTCATCTGTGAAGAGTGTTTTGTAAATTCCCTTTGAGGATTAGAATTGAGAGATTGGAGACAGAGTGGTTTTCTTGTGAGAAGTATGCACCCAGAGGTAATTGTGTATTTTTGTCTTCAATAGATTTTTGGTATGCATTCATTTTGGTATGCAGTTGTTGTTTGGTTTCTGCTACATATTTTCCATCAGGGCATTTAGTGCACTAGATGAGATATATTACATTTCTGGAGGTGCAGCTGTAAAATCCAGGAATGGTGATGGTTCTGTTGTGGGGTGTAGTTATTGTGGGAGTGGTTGAGATGTATTGGTAGGTTTTATATTCCTTGTCCCGGCACTGTCTGGATTCATTCGGTGTGCTTTGTGCCATAGAAAGTTTGCTTCTGGGGATGAGAATGGTGAAGTTTGGTGCTTGTTTAAAGGCTTGGCTGGGTGGTTCTGGAATGACCTCTATAAGAATTGGATCTTTTAGTATGGATTGCAATTGTTTGAGGATTTTCTGTCTAGGTTCCAGGAAAGGATGGGATGTTATAACTAATGGCGATTCACAGGGATTTTCCTTTTGTACTGCAACAATTCTTTACATGGTATCTGGGTGTATCTTTCAAAAATATGATCTGTCTCTCTGGAGGAGTGTCTTTGTTGGGTGAAAGCCCTTATAAGATTCGTGAGTTGACGGTTTTAGGTATTCTCCTCAGTGCAAATTCAATGGTATTGGAGGGCTTGACTGTATATTACAGCTTTCTTTCATAGATTTCATAGACATCAGGGCTGGAAGGGACCTCGGAAGATCATCGAGTCCAGCCCCCCGCCCAAAGGGCAGGAAGTCAGATGGGGTCATAGGATCCCAGCAAGATAAGCATCCAGTTTCATCTTGAAGGTGTTCAATGAAGGCGCTTGAACCACCTCCGGTGGCAGGCTGTTCCAGACCTTGGGGGCTCGGACAGTAAAGAAGTTCTTCCTTATGTCCAGCCTGAAACGATCTTGAAGTAGTTTGTGACCATTCGACCTCGTCATCCCTTGGGGCGCTCTGGTGAACAAACGTTCCCCCAGATGCTGGTGGTCACCCCTGATAAACTTGTAGGTGGCCATCAGATCACCCCTAAGCCTGCGCTTTTTCAGGCTAAAGAGCCCCAGGGCTCTCAGCCTGTCATCGTAGGGTCTGCTTCCCTGACCTCTGAGCATGCGCGTGGCTCTTCTCTGGACTCTCTCAAGCTTCTCCACATCCTTTTTGAATTGTGGAGCCCAAAACTGGAAGCA
>NW_005842476.1:794677-826771 GCF_000455745.1 Alligator sinensis | reverse complement strand
CCCGCTGACCCCGGCTGTGCTGGGGGTCGGCGGGTGGGTCCGCGGCTGCTGGAGGGTTTTGGGGGGCTTTTGGGGGGCTTTGGGGGAGCGGGGGGTGCAGCGAGCTTTCACCCTCGCGTCTCTCGCCGCTTCCGAGCCTAACTGGAAGCGATACCTTCTTGGTATGTTTAGGGTGATTGCTTGTTCTGTGTAGATATGTATGTTGGTCTGCGGGTTTCTTGTACATGGTGGTTTGTTTTTTTACCATTCTGGATATTGATCATAACATCTAAAAAGGAAATGTTGATGCTGGAGCATTCAAGATATAATCTGATGGAAGGGTGATGGTTCTTGAATTTGTGACAGAAATCAATCAGAGACTGCAAGTTTTGGGTCCAAATGATGAAGATGTCATCTATATATGTTAGGTATAGCATGGGTTTGATGGTGCAGTTCTTGAGGAATTTTTTTTCCAGGTATGCCATAAAACGATTGGCATATTGTGGTGCCATTTTGGTGCCCAGAGCTGTGCCCATGGTCTGAAAGAATTGTTGATTATTGAAACTGAAGTTGTTGTGTATGAGGATGAAGTGTATAAATTCAATAATATCTTTAGGTCTGTACTCTGAGTTGTAATCCTGCTCTTGTAGATGTGTAAGGCAGGCTTGGATGCCATCCTGTTGTGGGATGTTGGTATAAGCTGGTAACATCCATGGTGGCTAGGAGGGTATTGCTGGGTAGGTGGTTTATGTTTTTAAGTTTTTGTAGAAAGACTGTTGTGTCTTAGACAAAAATATTGCCTGTAGTGCACTAATTGCTCAGGTTAGATATGTTTATAAGAAAACTTGTTTTGACACATTTCAAAGACATGGATTCAAATGATTGTAGGCAATTTAGACACATTTTTCCCCATTAATTGTAATTGAAGATATGGACTAGATTCCCAAATGGCTTAAAATGACATATACCTGATTCATAGTTTTACTAGTTATGGTCACTAGAAAGCTGTGATCTTTTGGTCATTTTGAAATTAAAGCTGAGATCCTCACATTACACTTACACTTTCAAAGCCAAAACTTAAGTAAAATATCAAGTACCATCATAAAGCTTGCAATAACATCTGAAGAGCTGGTGAAACTGAGTTCCATAAGTACTACAGTGATGGGACTATAGCTCAAACTTCTGTTCTTGCCTATGAAAAAGAATGAGTCTATTAACAAAGAGTAAGTGTCATGTCACTTTCTTGGCATTTATGATCTCTCAGCAAGCTAGCTTTACTTGCAGACTTCAGCGAGTTGCTAATATTTCACTTTAAGTGGCTGGCTTCTAGGGCTGCACGGAATTTCACTGGCTGTTTTGTTTCAACACTGTTTCGACTCATTTCAAGCTTGAAACAGTGAAATCGAAATGAAACAAAGGGCTTCAAAACAGCTTTGAAATGTAATGAGGGCAGTCAAAATGTTTCAAAAGTTTTGAAACGTTTCGAGTTTTGAAGCAGCCAGCCAGGTGGTGGGAGACAGGGGAGGACCAGGGCTGCAATCAGGCTGGGAAAGGGAACTCAGCCCAACTCAGTTCCCTAGCTCAATCATGGAGCTGGGGAGGGGGACTGAGCCAGGCTGAGTTCACTTCCCCAGCCTGACCGAAACATCAAAACAGTGAAACCGTTTCAACAAAATGGAACGTAACAGTGTTTTCAAAATGAAACAAAACTTGAAACAAAGCACTGTTCCATCAAAACATCAAAATGGATGTTGAAGTGGAACACTGCTGTTTTGCACAGCCCTACTGGCTTGGACCAGAGTCAGATCAAGCCAGTGAGTGAACTTAGTAGGGTGATAGACTATTTATTTAGATAGTCCTTAATATTTTGGGTACTCCTGCATGCAGAGAGAACCTTGTTGACTTCATTGGTGCTCCACAGGTTGACATGGAAGAAAGGCAGGAGTTTACATACAGAGATCCAGTAATAAACTGAATATAAATTGAAGCAAAATAGCAATTTGTGAGGAACAAGACTGGAGATATTTTGTGATTGGGTGAGATGCTGGTGCACATAGAGAACTCCTTATTGGTGGAGAAAGTTCCTGAGTTTTCAGTGGGTGTGTCTACACACGTACATTTACTGCACGGTAACCAAAATTACTGTGCAGTACAGGCATGCATCTACACATGCATGCCTGTACTTCACAGTAAATATGGCGACATGCTGACTTGAGCGTAAGTTTTATACCTGTATCATGCAGATATCAAATTTATGCCTGATTAGTTACTGCACAGCAATGCATATGTAGACACCTTACTGCTCAGTAACACTGTGTGTGTGACCTGACTTGGGACTAACTGCACGTGTAGATGGCAGCCTATTCCCGCTTACTGCGCAGTAATTTACTGTGCAGTAAATTTAAGCCAGTGTTACTGCACATGTAGACATGCCCAGTGAATGGCAAATACAGACAGCAGATTTTTTTTATTTGCATGAAGACAAAACAGTCTCATGTACATCTTACAAGTCACAAGCAAGAGTGTTAAGAGACAGTTGCATGGTGGAATTGGGAAGTGGTACATGTCTAGATGCCAAATGGGTTCAGAGGAGTCTGTAGTAGGAGGAAATATCTAGTATTATGGATTTCTCTGAATAATGCAATCCAGGACATCTTCAGTGATCTCATGAGAATGACCTAGTTTGCTAAAAAGGAAAAAGAATAGATCAAGCTAATGTTGAATGATTCTAAAATGACATAAAAACCAATGATATTTGTAATTCATTTTTTAAGGATGAGCAATGGCTTCTTAAGTCTTTGTCTTCTCCAGTTTCCTTGATTAATGACATTATGCAATTCTTTTCCTTTTCTTGGTTGAATTTAGCTTTTAATTTGAAGCACAAAATGAATGTTGACCTTAACTGGAATACACGAGTTCTACAGCATCTGCTTATATATATATATAATATTCACTAGGGAGCTGTCTGGCAACGTGCTGTTTCACATCTGTCAGCTAAATCAGAGATCCATATACAAAATGTAGAACTCAGGAGCATTTTATGGATTTATGACACACTGTGGAAGCAAGTTGGGTCCATAAAGCAATGAATTGACTCTTTTCCAGACTTTCCTCAGTTATAGCACACCCATGAAATTGCCAGGTTTAATGGAGGGCAGAATTTGTCCAGTTATTTTCATATAAGTCTGTATTCTTCCTGAATATTTGTCATATTTATTTTCCATTTGTTTCAGAGCAGCTTGCATTTAATGATGCCGGTGACATAGAAATGGCTTATACAAAATGTGAGAGGAATTAATGGCATATGCTTAATAAAACAAGGGGGAGCAAGCACTATGTGTTTTTTGACTATGACCCAATAAGATGGCTGAACTGTGCTTTAGTCCAAGGTGGCAGGAAAACAGCAATCTAGTTGACTAAATGATAGCTTAGAACACTTTCCTTCTGCTTCCCCCCTTTCCTCCCATGTGCTGGCTATGCATGCTCCTGGCTACCAAATGCTACAATGATGACAAAATACTGTTACAATGCATTGCATTACATTATATCTACCTTCTTTTAAAGATTGGAGTCTGTTCCATACCTGGTAAAATGGCCTGGGCATTATACTACCAAAAAGAAGCTGTAAAGGAATCAGAAATACTGGGGCAAATTTATTCCAGACAGAAGTTGGAAGTATATCAGTGTCCTTAGTATGTCTCACTACTTCACTTTTTTTTCTGTGGTGGAAATGGAGGAAAAATGTAATATAATTAATTTTTTTCTACCACTTCTCCGTTACTTCCTTAAAAAGAATAATTCACTGAAAATACTAAACAAAAATTGCTTTCAGTATTTTCCATGAAATACTGCCCCCATTACCTGGAAAAGTGAGATATAGCTGTGGGAGTGGCAAGCTCTACAACCAATGATGGATGATATCTTGGCTGCACAAAAATCTATTGAGTATTGTTCAGTTTTTACCTAGCAAGTTACAACTTCCATTTTACTCAGCCTCTCAAGGAGGTCTTGATTATCTCGAATTTCTATCAAGGTGACATTATCTATTATTGGTGAGTCTGTCTTGAGTTTTCAACAAATATCACATCAGCTACTTCCGTTATGACAGAATGAAAAATATATTTGATCCGATTTAAATACAAGCATTCAAAGGGATAAAAATGGGACTGAATCTCACTTCAAACTTGGCCTATTTCATTGAAGGAGAGGGAAACAGTTCATAGAATCATAGAAAATTAGGGTTGGAAAGGATCTCAGGAGGTTATGTAGTCTACCCCCTTGCTCAAAGCAGCACCATTCCCAACTAGATTATTCCAGCCAGGGCTTTATCGAGCCAGGCCTAAAAACCTTCAAGGTTTTTCAGACTGAAATAAAAGGATATGTATTGAAAACAGTTGATTATTGTATTAATTTAAATGGGTGGGGGTTGCCAAAGCATTCGGATCCTGCCTAAGTTTGCCCTCACTGCAGTTAGGGATACATTCCCATTGATTATCTTCTACAAATTGGGAATGAGGTATAGAAGGTGCAAGGGCTCAATCCTATTTCACTTTTGTGTTCTTAAGTGGCACTTGTGTAGCTGTGTAACTGCAATTTTTGGAATTTAGGCATGGTTTGGACTCTCTTTCCAACAGTAGCTGAATAGGTTTGTGCAGGTATGCAATAAATTGGTGGTGACAGCAGCAGAAGGCCTTCCTACCTTCTAATTTAATAGCTTAGTAGTTTGAATTCTCACCTGGGGAGTGGAGGTGAGAATCCACCTTCCCCAGAGAAGGCTTGAACCGCCATCTATTGCTTCCTAGCAAAGTGGTCTGATCAACAGACCCTGGGCTAGTCAGAGGAGGTTTAAACCTCCATCTGTTGCTTCCTAGCAAAGTGCTCTGTGTTTTTCTCTGTTTTCCTATGGGAAATGGAAAACCTGGATTCCTGGTAATTACTGCCTTGAGAAGGTGACTGATCTGAGATGTATATATGGTGCATAATGTCTGAGGGGCATCTGAGGAGTTCTGTCAGGTCTGAGGTATGATCTTTTCCACCCCTATTGACCTATTTCTGCCAGCAGAACCTTGTAAAATGGGCAAGGGATTTACCTCTGGACTACCCTGCCTTTCTTTTAGGGATCTTGAGAAATGAAACACCCCCAAGGATGAGTTTTGCTCCATAATTCTGCCACCATTTTTATTTGTCCATTTGGCATCTTCTGTATAACTCCTAGTATGGGTCAAATAATGCCAACATTAATAAATACAACAGAAATAGGGAATGCTTTACAAGTACAGTTCAGATGAAATACATGAGTGCAAAATAACATCAGTGGGATAATACAAGGGATAATCTTGGCCTATTAAATTCTGGAATTTCCTGGTTTGAGTATTTGATTGAGCACCTAGAGCATGAGGCTTTGCATTGGAACTTATATGCATGTACTACATTTGCAAAGACTTTGGTACACTGGGTTACACTGCATATTTTTGTGAATTGTTGAAGAAATAGTTGGGATACATTTTTCTTCTGCATGGAAATTTTCACACGTGAAATATATAGCCACTCTGCCAAAGGGCATTCACTATGGACAGAAAGTTCCAGAAATGTTACCTCTTGGATGGTTTCCTGCTGGGAGTGAGTGCATGTGTGGCATGTATGGCGTTCCATTTTGTTTTATTCCTAACCGATCATGAGTTTTAAAGCCCCGACTTGAAGTTGGATCTGTGTGTATGGCCCATTGCGCTTGTGTAGAGCCTGTTTTAAGTTAGTGGTGTATGTGTAACTTATTGGTAGTTATAGGTGCCTCTGTAGGCCTGATCTACAGATTAGATTAATAGATTGTAAGCAGGAAGGTGCCTTCGAGGATCATCGGGTCCAGTCCCCTGCACCAAGCAGGAAAGATAACTGGGGGTCAAGTAACCCCAGCAAGGGGACTGTCTAGTCTGCTCTTGAAGATTTCCAGGGTAGGTGATTGCACCACCTCCAGAGGGAGCTTATTCCACAGTCTGGACACCCTGACTGTGAAGAATTTTTTTCCTAAATTTGAGCCTGAATCTGTCTTCTAGGAGTTTGTGGCCATTACTCTTAGTTTTCCCCATGGCTTCCCTGGTGATCAGTTGCTCACCGAGCCCTTGATGTACTCCCCTAGTGTAGTGGTAAGCTGCTACCAGGTCCCTTCTCAGCCTGCTTTTGTTCAGGCTGAAGAGTCCCAGATCCCTCAGCCACTGGTGCAGGCATCTCCTTCCCAGGAAGGGTAAAGGCTGAGAAACCTTAGCAGAGATATGCCTGAGGAAATCTTCTAATTGTAGCTTAGTACCTAACTTTGTTTTGAAGGATGGGGCATTAACCATCCCTCTCCTCAGCATTTCTAGTGGCTTAGGCAGCTCCTCATTGAGTAAGATGGATTTCTAAATCATGTATGAGGAATCTAGGCATCTAATGCCGAGCTGTGAATTCTTTACAGCCGCAGGGGGTCTTGGCATTGGAACTCCCAAATCCATTTGTGAATTTAGCCCAAGTCAAAATGTAAAATTATCTTTATTATGCTTGACATTTCCTTGGAAGTGAATGTGGCAGTTCAAAGACTGTTCAGGCTACCCAAACACTCACATAGCAGCACTGCATCATTTTCTGTTCTTTGGAACCACAAAGTGGAAGAATTAT
Source organism: Alligator sinensis (assembly GCF_000455745.1). Lineage (NCBI taxonomy): Eukaryota > Metazoa > Chordata > Crocodylia > Alligatoridae > Alligator > Alligator sinensis. The sequence continues at coordinate 820,144 of NW_005842476.1, read as the reverse complement.
TTTTTCCCCCAATGAAGGGTTATATTGTGGAGCATAATTATGTAGTCAATTCCAAGTTAAGCCAATCTGTATTAATGTACATGGCCACATAATCACATATACTATGATCTAAGTCTATATTATTGCTATTTTATCCATCAAGGTTTACTCTCAATTGATGACTGATAGGAAAAAAACTGGGATCATTATTATATTCTCTACATTGGCTTTCTTAAAACTTAACAGACATAATTACCAGAGACTGAAATATTTACATTACATTACTCCAAATTTTACAAATATTTACATTATTCAGCAAAGGAAGGAAAAAACAATGAAAAGCCTCAGATAGTTTTTCCTTGCTTGGCTGGTTAGAGATTTCCAATATACATTTTGGTTACTTATTTCATATTAAACAGAATAATTAAGGAACTGTGTTTCTTGAATTAAGGAACCTAATATCTACAGCTAATTGATGGCAGTTTTCTTATTAATTCTGTTTTCAAACTTGCCTGCTATCTTGACTACTAAAACAGCAAGCACCTCTCAAAAGAAATTACACGGGGAATATAAAGGAACACATTTTTGGCTATATGTTTGGATAAACTTTTCAGTAGGAAGCCTTAGACTTCATTTGATAATAGTTTACGCATTATTAGCTTAAATATGAAATGAAATAAAAATATTGATAATCTATCCTGCTATCGCATCACGTGTTAGAGCAGGGTAGGCAAAATATGGCCTGCAAGCTGAATCCAGCCTGCCAGGAAATTCCAAAATGTGTATTGGGGGTTGTTGCTTGCCCCCATCCCCCATGCCTGTTCCCAGCCTCCCTGCCTGCGAGAGTGGGAATTCAGGTATGGGCCCTGTGGGCGGGGGGCCAGGGACTCCCACTGAGGGAAAGGGGGGCAGGAGGGTGAGGAGCTACATGCTATGGGGCGAGACTGGTCTGGCCCCGCCTACTGCAGGAGTTCAGGAGCTGCATGCTATGGGACTGGGTGGGGCTGGCTCCACATGCTGCCACCATGTGCTGCCAGGGACTGTGCGGGAGCAAGAGAGTTGTGTGCTGTGGGGATGGGTGGGGCTGGCCCCACACACTGTCACTATGTGCAGCCGAGGACTGGGGTGGGACCAGCACACTATGGGGCCAGCTGGGACTGGCCCTGCTCACTGCCACCATGTGCAACTGGGGACTTGGGTGGGAGTGTAGGAAGCTGCGTGCTGTGGAGGCTGGCCCCATGCCCTGCCACCATGTGTGGCTCGGGACTGGGCGGGAGCACAATTGGGCTGGGTGGGGCTGGTCCTGCATGCTGCCGCCACAAGTGGCCGAGGGCTAGCGTGCCGTGAAGGCTGGCCCCATGCCCTGCCACCATGTGTGGCTCGGGACTGGGCGGGAGCACAATTGGGCTGGGTGGGGCTGGTCCTGCATGCTGCCACCACATGTGGCCGGGGACTGGGGTGGGACCAGGTAGCTGTGTGTTATGGGGCCAGGTGAGGGTGGCCCCTGCTACCTACCACCACATACAAATCCAGGGACTTGCACACACTGGGGTGTGAGTCCCACTCCCCATCACCCCCCCCCACACACAAATACAACTCCGCTGCACTGTCCCACACACCCTACCCCCTACCATAACTCCCTACACCCCCACAGCACCCCAACACCCCCACATGCACTCCCACACCCCCTTACTCAGGGCTGGACCTTCTAGTCCCAAGACGGTGACCAGGAGGTGGAGCACCTGTCAAGGGGCAGGGCTACCCTGGCGGCCCTCAGCGGCTCACTGCAACTCGTTAAGCGGCCCTCCAGATGAAATCATTGCCCATCCCTGTGTTAGAGGCTTAAAAAATCCTCAGTTCTTCTGAGCTGATTCCTGATGTAAATCAGAAGTAACTTAGTTTAAAGTGATGGAGTAAAACTCAAGTGGAAGAAGAAGTAGAGCTTTCAAATATTTTATGCTCTTTTCTTATACTTTCTATTAAAATTTCATTCCAAAGGTGCAAGTGCCCCTCCCTCAGATAAATATGTACTCCATGGTATAATTGTAAAAAAAAAAAAAAATTAACTACATAAAGTGAGACACAAGAATCTGGCTCTTTGCCAACTTCAGACAAAGCAAAGATATCTCATTTTCATCCAGTGCAGGTTTGCAAATTTTGCTGTAAGCAAAACACATTTTTTTACTGCATCCTTCCCTAAGTAATTTCCCAGGACAGAACAATGATTCTTCCTTTAAGAACTTTGCTGTACAAAAATGCTAAAACTTGTTTTTTATAATAAGAAAAATTGTGGAATATATTAAAATGTAATACCTTGCCCTAACCACATAATAATTCTAGCATCAGTAGGAATCAGTCGGTGCTGGAGAAACAGCCAGTATCAACTTTTCTCACAACACTTACCAAGGCTATCACATAACACCATGGCCATTTGACCAGTAAGACACACCTGAGGAAGCCAGTGAATAGCCAATCTTCCATTTTAGTTAAATACAGGAATTCCTAAAGCAGATGAGACTCTTCCTGCAGAGGAATACTGGGCTTCTCCCCCCATAAATGAGACCACAAGCATCAGGTAGTTTGAAGGAGTGGGTCCTAGATAGAAAGATACAGAAACAGTGGTGCCTGAGTCATTCCCTTTGCTTGGAGCAGAGTGGGAGGTTAGCCTTTTTTCATTCACAGAGCTTTCATCTTTCTGTTCCTCCTCGGTGAGTTCAGTGGCAGCAAGAAACTCTAACAAGTATAGGAACTCCTCTTAAATGAGGACAAAATGAAACCTCATCTAGCTCTTTATGTAGATCTGAGCCTTTTGGCTGTTGCGGGCCTTATTTTGCAGTGTGTTCCAATGGCCAAATCCTAATAGAAGAGTGACACTATACTTTATTTTAGTAAAAGATGAGTTAGTAGCTCTCTTCTGTGCTTCCCTGTAGCCGCTGGGGCATATCTGGAAAGAAACCTGTCCCTTTGAGGGTTCCTTCCAACCCATATTAGTGTCTCTCATCTCTACCCCTCATTTAATTCTGGTGCAGCCAAGGTTCTACTGATCCTCCTGATGATATACCGGTGCATATGCAACACTGTGGAAAGAGAAATGTTTTAGTCCACTTGGAGACTTTTTAACATGACTATATCTGGCCCAGCTGTAGTGACACTAAAAGCAATCAAGCCATATCATTCCATTCGTAAATTTATCAAGCCCAATCTTCAAAGTACCTGAGCATTTGTGGTCATGATTTACCCCCCACCCCGCCTTCTTCCAACTACTCATATTTCAAGATTGCTCTAGCACTTGACTCCTGTGATGGTTAGGAACCTTCTACTTCTCAGGTTAAGTGGTTTAGAGGCTTTCATTTTTATAACTTGTTTCCAATTCTGTTATATTAATTGAAATCCATTGCATTCCCTCTCAGCAATTACTGATTGCCTGAACTCTTTCAGGGCATGTCTGTATCAGTGATTCTCAATATTTCTAGATTCCAGGCAACCCATTTAAAAATAATGTATTTATTACAATGTGTAAACAATAATATATAAATAATAAATAATATGTCAACAGCAGATGTAGCCAAATGCACACAGGAAATCAGCAGAGTGTCACTTTTTAAAATTAGTGGGAAAAGCCACAATATATTTTATTCAATAATAGATTCCTCCAGATGATAAAAAGAACACGGTCTCTGTACAGGGCCTTATCTGCTCAGTCGCTATCAGCTGTTTCTGGGCTAGGGAGTTGGCACTATTTTATAGTACCTTTATTTCCCTGTACAGGGAAGCCAATTTCATGTCAAAGCCTGCTGTACTAGTTTGGTTAGTTTTCTTGAAATACTCCCAAGCTTTCAGCTGACAGACTGTGAAAGTGCTGGAGATAAACTGAATGAAAGTCCTAGAAATTTTTCCTATGTTTTGGTGACCTGAATCCTGCCTGACCTCCCTTCAGGCCAGGTTAAAGTAGTGTATCTGCTGTTGTTGCAGCTGCAACTGCAGCTGCTGCTGCTGTCTAGCACTACATGGCATCTCCCAGAAACAAACCCACAGGGCAGTTCTACCTAGGGGTGGTGGTCGGTTTCCTTTGAAAGGATCTTGTGGAACCCTAGGTTGTCATGAGACCTCTGTTGAGAATCACTGATCCATACTACTGCAGTGCTCTTGAGGTGTATGCTTCTGCTTCACATGTGCCAACCTGGAAATAAGATGACCCCTTCTTAAAAAGTACACTAGAGAGAGCTCAGTAGCAGTACAAAGCTTTTCTGGGCCACCCCTCACTGCCTTATTTCTAGATATGGTATGTGCATAGCAAGAGTAGGTGGATGGGGTGTATTCCTTGGCAGCGCTCAAGAGTACTGGGTAAGCAATATAGATCCTCTTCTAAGACTGGCTCACTATTCTCCTTATCCTGGTAGCTCTTCTCAGTACCTCTTCCATCCTCTTTGAATGCAGATAGCCAGGATGGTACACAGTATGCCAGAGGATGTATTGTATGGTAGTATTAGCATTCCCTATCTCTATTGGAAATACATCTCTTGGTGAGATTCTAGTATTGTGTTTTCACAGCTGTATCACATTGGTTGATCATAGATTGACTGAATTGTACACCCAGGTTTTTCTCCTGCTCCGTTTTTTCCAAATGATGAAGTCCCAGCTTAGGACAGATATTCTCATTATTAGACCCTAAGTACATGACCTTTCACTTCATACTGTTACATTTAATTCCATCTCTATTACTCCAGTCATCAAGGTCATATAGTTCTTCCTCTAGGATATTCCACTTGTGTATTGTTGATGCCTCCCAGCTTTATATCATGAGCAAATTCTATTTGTATGCATAGATTTTTTTTTTCTTTTTCTTTTTTTTAACCAAAATCATGAAAAAAACCCATCATCCTAGAAACTTATCCTTGGGGAACTCCAACAGTAACATGCCTCAAGCCTTTTAACAGGGCCCATTGTCAAGTGCCCTTTAGCCAGTTTCTTACCTGCTTCATAATTTTTATGCTAATCTCCATCTTCTAGAGTTTTATTATTATTACTATTATTCAATTATATGTTATATTATCAAATGCATTATTATTTATTATAATTCTTAGTAAATTTATTATTATTACTTATTTGTCATATGACATAGTACCAAATGCCTTACTGAAATGCAGCTAGAGTAGACCTAACCATATTTCCTTTGCCTATAAAAATCATATTAAAGGAAGATCTCAGCTTAATTTGGTATACTCTAACTTTGCGAAAACCTTGTATTTTACCCATCTACTTGCCTTCTCTTTAAAATGTTGTCCTAAATACTAACATGGTATATGTGCCTGTAATTTCTGGCAGCCCTTTCTCTACTCCTCCCCACTACTTAAACATAAATACCATGTGATTTTTTTTTGCCATCATACATATGAGTAATAGATTAATTAAAATTATTAATGCTGGACCTGTGATTTTGGATGGAGTTTATTTAGTCTAATTGATTTCAGTGTATTGACAGTAGTGCAATAATGGGTGGGCAACTGGGGCACCAACCCCAGGTGCCCACTTAGAGGGGGTATGCCATTGGTAGCTGCCATTGCTTTCAGCTCAGCCACTGCAGCTAGCTTGGCTCCTGCTGCCACTGCTGCCCAGGGTGCAGACTCAGGCTGTTACTCTCTGTGCATGGAAGTTTTCGGGCACCTATACACTTGCAGTAAGGCTGCTCCAACACATTATAATTGCAGCGTGTCAGAGCTGGAGTGTGGTAATTACTGAATTTCAGCAGACTCCAGCATCATGTGTATCAGCATCCCCGCATTGAAAAATGGTGGTGGGGGTGCTTTAACTAAAGCTTGTTCAATGAACTTTAATGACCCTGCTGCCATTTTTGAGTGCGGGGAGACTGAAACATGTGACACTTTGGGTGCTTTAATTAGAGTGGCTCTTGGAGCCTCCCTCTATAATTAAAGCCCCCCCCGAGCACATCTATAAATGCCCTTTGCTCTTGTGTCTATGTTGGCTATGGTAATTCTTCTTCACCCTTTTCCTATCACACTGCATTTATCTCCATGTTCAACACCATTATGCTTACTGAAAATAAAGGTAAAGCATTTGGACAGTTTTAGGGCTTGTCACACCAGGATGTGCAGTCTTGGATTAGGTTGAATCCTATTCCTCAGACACTTTCTATTCCTGTGCATTGATTTGTAGTAGAGGATCAGCTGACCCTGACAGGCCACTACAGTGACAGGGAGTTGACAGAGGGTTAGACCCTGCTGGAGGCTCCAGGCCACCCTTGCCCTTTCCAGGTGATCAGCTGTGTTGGCCAGGCTGAGGCCCTTGGTTCCTGGCTATGGGTTGACAGGGCCATACTTAGATTATCTTTAATATGTACACCATCCTCACTGCATAATGGATCAACTACTTCTTTCATTTTTTCCAGTTATATGTCTGAAGCCCCCTTTCCTATTTATTTTAACTGCCTTTGCAGAGTCAAATACTGCTTAACATTTGGCAGTTCTCTTTCTTCCCTAAACTTCCCAGCTTCCAAAGTGTAGCTTTGTTTGCTGACTTTTTTCTTGTTCTGTGTAAGCTCTCCTGTTAGTTTTAATATCCTTTATGAGATGGTGTTTCATTTAGTTACGTCAAGTTTTAGTTAGTCAAATCAACTTCCTTACAAGTTTTTTTTCCTCCCATTGCTTTGCATGCAAGTTTCAGACAGAATTTAAATCAAGATTTAAGAACTAAACTCTCTCCACATTCAGATCCTCTAGGTCTTGAGTCCAATTAACTTTGCTAGTTTGCTAATTCTCTTAAATTCTCAAAGTTTGACTTTGTCAAATAAAATGCCTTAATTAGGGAGCTCTTTTTGTTTATTCTTCTGTTTCAATTTAAGTGATATCAACTTGTGATCGCACTATTCATGCTTTCTTTCTATGATATTATTCTCAATGCTTTACAAAATAAAGTCATAAATAATGTCACCTCTTATTTGTTCAGTAACTATTTAGTAAAAAAATATTTTGGAAAGCTCAGCCAGGTATATCTGGCCCCTGCCATTTGGTTTTCAAACAGATCTTTGAAGTTAAAGTCCCTCATTGACATAATTACCAGTTGAATTCCTTTTGCTACAGAGATGTCTGTGCTTATCTTCCTGTGACAATGGTGGTCCACCTTTCTCCAAAGCGATTTTGACTCAAGTAGCTTCTGTTTTATTAATGCTATTTCTTACCTCTTAATGCTATTTCTTTCATATCTTCAATGTACAGTGCTACCCAGTTACCCTTACCTTCATTTTCTTTCCCCAAAAGCTCTTATCTTTCAATACCCATGTTCTAGTTAAGACTACTATTTCACCAAGTTTCTGTTTCAAGTCCTACCTGTCTATCTAGTTCCTCCATTTTGTTGCTTAAGCTGCTGGCATCAGGATAGGAATATTTAACATGACCACACCCAATTTTCTAGCAACACTAGGTGTAGTCCATTCACTAGCAGAGTCTTCTGTTTGACTGCTGTTCTCATCAATATTAGTATGTACTTTCTCCTTGCTGTCCATCATCCTACCTTCTGATTTTTCCTTTGTTAATTGCTATATCTTTGTTCTACCTGATTTTCTTCCTGCTCTGCATTATAACAAGGTGTAGATATTATATAAATCTTTTCTAAACTCTCCCCATGTTTAAGTTTAACTTTCTTCTAACAGCTGTGCAACACCCAATCCCAGAAGTATCCCACATGCTCAGGTGGAGACTATCTATTAAAGAGAGCCCTTTTCCTGAATGCATCACAGTAATTAAAGTTCTTTAGATTCCCTCATAGCTCCAATCCTTAAGCCATCGATAAACCTTTGAGATGGCTAGGGCTCTGCCCTCTTTCTCTAGGGACCAGAATTAAATTGAAGATATCCCGAACCTCTTCTTTTAAAATCTTTCCTTGTTTGGTATAGCCATCCTTGACGTTGCTGTAGGGGAATCTGGCAGCGTCATTTGTGATTAAGAATGGGGAAAAAAATCTACTGATCATACTCCCAGGATCCTCTTTAGCTACAAGTCCACATTGCCTTGCTCATGGCAGACAGCTTGCTTTTTCTGTTCTCTGAATATGTCTTTTTGGAGTTGTTCCCTGGAGATGACACTCTGAGATGTGTTGTATTACTTTTCCCATTTAATGGTTAAGGAACTGAGGCCTAAAACATCAAAAGCCAACATTTTCAAAATTGTCTACAAATTTTGGGAACTCAAATAAAGACTTGATTTTTTTTCCTCGCAGAAAGCTCAAGATTTTAAGCTCTTTATTTATTCAAACTGCAACTACATTTTCACTTCGAAATGCCAGTTTTTATCCTGAATTCTTCAATCTCTTACAAGTTTCAATATTTTGAATTTTCATTCTCAATATGAAAACAAACAAACAAAAATACAATCTTGGGATTTGTCACTGACTGGATATTGAGCTTTTCTTGCCCTAGACTTTGGGTACAAAAGTTCATAGCTCTACCATAGCTTTATCCCTGCATTATTAGGGATAATGCACTGTAACACAGACTACCATTATCTGTGCTATAAGGTTAGCACCAGGACAGTGCTGTTATCCTCATATAAAAGAAAGTGGCTTTTGGCTCTCAGAGGCTGTCAAAGGGGACCTGACTCTGTCTCCCTGTTCTTTCCCTTTCTGCCTTCACAAACTTGGGAAAACTCTTGCCACCACCCTAGAAGGAAGGGATAGCTAGCTAGGATGATTTTCTGGGGCCAAGAGGGTGTGTCTGGGAAGACTGTCCATGTTCTTTTCTATGGGGCTGCAGACATTGCCGGTGCAATGTGTGCAGCTGCTGTTGGGGGAATGTTGTGAGTCCAGTCCCATAGAATATTCATATTTAGTTGTTGTTTTGGCAGCCTGGCACCATTTCCCACTAGAATGCAAGAAAAAGAGGGGAATGGAGGTGTTTTTAACAGTTCATAATTCAGCTTACCCTCATTGAATGTTGAGAGAGAAATAGAACACTTCTCTAGCCCAAGGGATTTATCTCTGCTGAATTTCAAAGCCCTGGTCCAAACACCTCTAGTATTAAAGGTTCTTAAGAAAAGGTCACTCAAGCCTTTTATGATGGAAAGTATTAGGCAATTTAAACATAGATGTTGCTTCTAGCCCCAACTGTAATTTACTGCTGTTGATCATTCTTCATAATACTACTAATACTAGCTTGTACTGAAAACTTTGGAAGGTAAGCACCTGTTTTATATCTCAGCCAATGCTGTAAGAGAAGAATTTACTCTTCCTATTTTACAAAACAGCAGCCAGAAGTGAGAGAAGCAATGAATCACGTTTTTTCCACTTGGTATGTGCAAAGGCAAGGGATAATTGCAATGCCTCTCTGAGAAGTACTTAACTGTTTTAGTCTGAAGTTGGTCAGAAGGTAGGGCAGAGTAGGCAACTTAGAGATAACTGGTTCAGAGCATCTGTCAAAATAGGTTGCTGCCTATGAAAACTCATGCTTCTGAACCAGTAAGTCCTACTCTAAGAAATGCCTGTCTGAAGTGGGGAGGGGAGGGCAATTTTGTCCCACAGAGGAAGGTGAGCAGGGACCATGGTTCCAGTTCCTCTGAACTAGCCTGTCTGACAAAAGTCTGCAGCATTTTAAAGGGCACATGTACATGGGACGTTTATTATGCCATTGACTAATTGCATAGTAAACATCTCAGTATCTACACATGTGCCCTTATTAGGACACAAAACTAATACATTCTCAGGCAGGGCAGTACTTGTAAATATAAGTACTACCCTGCCTGGTGGTGGCTGGGCTGGGTTGCACTCAGGGTGGGCAGGAGCAGTTCTGAGAGGGGATTTGGGGGGCTACGGTAAAATTTGGGGTGGCTGCAGGCCCCCCTTTAGCCCCCTCCCAGCGGTGCTGCCGCCTCCCCTGAAGGCAGCCTGGCCCAACTTCCTCTGGGAAGACCCTGGCGCAGCCCCGGCCCCAGCTTACAACAGCAGACTGCCCTGTTCTGTCCTGTGCAGATGCAGGGGCACACGCCCCCCCATGCCCTTCCAGGGTGCATGTGGCTCCAGGAGTCCTGTGTCCTGCCCCATCCCGACTGCACGGCATCTGCCCCTCCCCTAGCCCCAGCCCCACTCCCTTTTTCATCACTGCATGCATGCCCCTCCCCACCCCTGCTGCAGCTGCTGTAAGCCTGTAGCTGGGCTGACTTGCAGCCCTACCATTGCCCTGCATTTGAGGGGGTTAAGCCCCATTAGCCTCCCCCTTTTACCACCTATGCCTGTGGGATGGGCCCCCTGTACCTTGGCTCCAGCAGTCCCTGTGGTGTGGGCTCCCCAGGGGCTTCCATTATGCTCAGAGCCTATTTTAGGTCTTTGCCTTAATTATTTAATCTAGCTTCAGATGAGAATCAGGAAGAAATTCCTTTTTGATTCTCTTTGAGCTTTAATATAATGGCCAATCACCCTTTCCATTGTTTGGGATGGCATTTAAAGCCTAACCTACAGGTAAAAGCAGATGTACCTTCTTTGTTAAGATCTGTATTTGATGTTAGGTTATCTTTCACTGCATATTAGTATGCAGCCTTTTTATTCTATTAAATTAATATTTTATTGGAGCACATTAACTGATCAGCTAATTAAGTAAGACTGTGAGAGACAGGGGAAAGTAGTAGTCTTGAGTCTACAGATATATCCCTGATACATCTTTTTTAAGCTTCATCATCACTACAGACCTGATCAATCCCAGCCTGGTGAAAAAACATTTGAATACCAACTACTTCATTCATTTTTCTGGATAGGCAGTAGAATAGAAAGTGGCTTTACTGCCATAAAATCAACTGATGTTTCACTGCATATTCTTCTGTTCTTCCATATCATCCTCTCCATGGAAAAGGAACTGGAACCTAATTTTATTTTACATATTGCTAATTGTGCTAATGACGTTGATGTTTCCTGGTGCAGTTCACTGTTGTGAATGGGAGGTGGCATCAAAACGATGAGACTTCTGATATTGTACGTTTATGATAGAGGGAAAGAGTTTGTCCCATTTCCCTTTCAGGAATTAGTATACAATTGCTATAGGGTAGACCAGGGCTATCCAACTTCTAAGCCCATCTCCTTTCCTACTGCTGCACTATGTGCCCACATGAGTGCATGAGAGTGATCCCCTTTGTACATGTTTATGATTTCCAGCCCCCCACCCCATGAGCACAGCCCTGGACTCACTCTCAGGTCCTGGTGCTGCTGCACTGCTCAGTCCCCTGGCAAAGGGATGGGGGAGTCTGGAAACTTTGGCTCCTATTGCAGCTAGAGCAATGCAGGAAGTGGCAGCTGGGTGAGAGCCCAGGTTTACACACTAACTCCTTATAGGCTGCATGTATCCAGCAGACTGCCACTTAGACAGCCCTGGTGTAGACTGAACCACAGTGACATTACTGGGCTTAATCTGACACACTTTGGGCTCTTTTAGAAGAAGTAGCTGAAATCATAGAAGACTCCAGACTCAAAACATACATGGAGGAGATGTTGCTGAGCATCATTTTGAGCGCGAATGTGTGTGCATGCAGGACGAAAAACTCACATGGAGAGGCAGCTGGAAAATAGACTAAAAAGGAAATCTAGAATGAATGCTAGTGAGTGTCCCTTGGAGAAGCCTACATAGTGGGCTTTTGTGTTCATGTGCTAGTTTAAGGTAGTTTGAAACTGTGAGAAGGGAAAGTTTGATTCCACCTGTGTGGAAGGTTCCTGCACATTCTTATAAATAAAGATAATTGCATCAAAGAATTCTGACTCAATCAACAAGTTTTCTTCTTAACTAGAATAACATATGAGACCCTACATTTGGCTAGATGATTTCTTCAGTATTCCTCTTTCAATTTTAAAACTCAGACTTGAAATAGCTCATTGCTCTTCATCTTAATGACATGCTATAGGAAGCCTTTATTTTCTTAGACTCTTGATGACAGAGTAGGTTGTGGGGTATGGAGTGTTTGGTGGGCAAGGGCTGGGGAATTTATAGTCTAGCTCTGAGATTTTCAATTCAATCCATACATTTAACTCCCATTTAGCTGGATGGAGCTGGTGAATCAGTTACAAGTCTCCGATCGCTTGTCATGAACCCCTAGTTTGAGAAAATCAAAGTCTAGATGGATGGCTTTACATTTTATAGGGTGGCATTGCCCTGAGCTGTTAGCCATGTTTACTATTACTGTGAGTATTTAATGATATGCCCACATGTCTACAGCATCATAATACATGTTTTTCCCAAATGTAAATGTAGCAAATGCATATTACTGGGATGCAGGGGTGTAGGTTGTCGTCGTGTTAGTCTAAGGGCACAGGCAGACAAGCTTACCGGAAAGCTTGCAAAGAAGAATTTTCCCAACTATTTGAGTTGGTCTAATAAAAGATATCAATGTTACCAGGACAGACCTTTTTTATATTTGTAGCAAGATCTAGAATAATGATTTGCTTACAGATAACATAAAGCAACAGATTTTATTTTTGCTAGAATGTTATTGCTTTGCAAGGATGCTTGATTAGATTAGCAGAATTCATAATGTATAATATTTAATTCTGTGCAGCATATATACTTGTTTCTTGGTTAGGGACTGCTGACTGCAGTGTCAGATAAAATGACTGGCTAAGACTGAGCTGTAACAATGAAGATCTCTCATTTTCCTGAAAAGTGAGCATTCTACTGTCTTGACAGCTGTGTCTTAATAACAGCCAGTGGCTATGAATCCCAACTTGTTCTCTAATTTGGTTGAAACTTGAATGCATGAGAGAGTATAGTTATTACCTTTGGCCAAAGAGGTATGAGGCAATGTGTTGAGTATATAAGTGGGTAGGCATCTTTTTACGAGGAAATGTTAACATTGGACTTGAATTACCAAGTCTGTTGTTGGTTGTACATGAGTCTCCTATCCTCATGGGTTATCTCCTGTGGAACTTGAGATCAAGGCAAAATGTACGCTCTTTTATCAAATGGGTTATGTAACCCTTATATACATCTGTTTTTGGGCTATAGTCTGATGTTTGTAATATTTTTGGTGTCATGGTCTTAGGTTCTGAAATTATTTAATACAGACAGCAAATTCAGTAGCAGACAATTCAATACAAGCTTTGCCTTACCTCCATGTCCTGCTGTTGAGCAGAAAGCTGGCTGTATGAGTGTTTACTGTAACTTCTGTGCTGTGGTGCTTTGTTTGACCTCTGTGTACTAGCTATTGGGTCAGAAACAACCTTTCCATATGTGCAGCTTTAGGTCACTCACTAGTAATTTTGGAGGGATTTGAACCAGCAACTCCAGGCAAATGGAGGTTAGATGAGGGACTATTTGCTTTAACACTCTTCCCCACCAAATATAGAAGAATCTATGGCAGTAACATGGGAGGCACATGCTTGGCATATAAAACATTGGACTCTTATTTCAGTGCATGTTCCTAATTACAGTGTCCTTATCATAAACAATTACTGTTTAAATACCAGTCATGGTACAAGGGGGAGGGGAGGGAACCCAGGTAGGTTTGTTTGGAGCAGCATGAGCCTGTGTCTGCCTCAGGCTGAGTTAGCTGTCAAGAAAACCCCTGGAGCACCCACAGTTTACAAGCTTTACAACTGATCATAATCAATGAACGCAACAAGTCCAAGCTTTGGAAGGTGAACAAACATGTCCTCACCCTGGCCATCACAGGATTCAATCACGTTTGCACAATATGCTGTCAAGTAATCATAAACGGACATATAGGTCAAAATGCTCAATAAATGTAGTAATATGCAAGAACCGTACAAAGCATTGATCAAAGTGCGGTAATAGGTTTACAAGTTTAGTGGGCAATGTAACTGGTTTTGCTATTTGTCTTTTGAGCTCTTAGGTTTCACTGAATAGGGACAGGAAACACTCCCTCAGGGTGGAAAATGTGCAGAAGGTTTCAGAGCTGCTTGATGAATACCAGCTAGCAACTTAGATCCAAATTGCTCTTGGTAGCTTCTGGTGACAGAGAAAATAGCAGAAATGCAATGCCTTGTCCTCAAGAATGTGAAAGCTAGTCCATTTTTAAAGATTGGTTTTGGAGCAGTTTTATACTCTGTGGGCATGTCTTCATGAGATGCTTAACACACGGTAAACTAATTTTAGTGTGTATTAGTGCGTCACTGCAAAAACAGTGCTAATGCACTGATGCACAGTAAAATTCATCTACTGTGCATTAAGCATCACAAAAAAACCCATGTGCCATTGCTACTTCACATTAGCACTGGCTACTGTGCATTTATGTAGTACCTCATCTTAGAGGTACTAAATTTAATGTGCAGCAGCAATGGTGCATTAATGTACATGTAGATGTGCCCATTGTATTGTGCTTAGTTTATTTGTCATGTAGCTTGAAAATGAAACGTGCCATGGGCTAGGTTCTGCTGTCCTTGATCAGTGCCTTATGATCATATTCTCATTGAAACCCTTGGCAGAACTCATGGAGTAGCAGAATTTGGCCCTCTCTAAGACAAACATCAAGTATTATTGTGCCACCAGTTTTCTTCATAGCAACATTGCGTTCCTAGACCCAGTTTACATTGATAGTCAAAATGTGGTCATTGATCTTTACTCTGTAGGTGCCATGATGTTTAACTTACATTCTGCTCCCCTCTCCGTAGCAGATATGTTAATGGACCTAAGTTAAAAACAGCTACAGTGGCTCTGTAACTTTGGACTGAAACCCAGGATCATATATGATCCCTCAACCACCATTTATTGCTGATTTTCCTTTTGGTTCAGGGGACGATTCCAAACCTTAACCTCTAGTGGATAACTGGTAGTCTAATTTTGGAATGGGGTTAAATGGCTCTTTCTGCACTTGCCAAAAACTCTTACATCCTCAAGGGAGCATAGAAATATTGGGATAGCTCAGTGGGTAATGATAGAACTGGTTAAACAATTAGCTTATTCAAGTGCCCAGTTGACTCTGAAATTTTGTTCCTTATATTCTAATGTAGAGAGATCATTCTTTGTGATTCTGGATCTGGCCATTTTCATTGGACTGACACCTGACTGCTGTTGAGCAGAGACATGATTCTGACACCAACTTAACAAATCCTGCCAAACCAAGTTTCTGCATACTTGTCTGTTTGAGCTCATCCTTATATCCTGCATTCCCATTCATCACACAGCAGGGGTGTATGTTTACTTAACATTTGTGACTCTCACCACCCAGGCTATAGGGGCATGTCGCCAAGTTGCTATCTATCCTTCTGTCAAAATGCCCATCCTAGAGCAATCAGAACGAATGTTCAAGCCTGTGGCTTTTTTAAATGTATTTTTAAAGATGATTGTGCAAAAACATGCATTTTTTTCTTCATTTTGGATTTTGCTGTGGTTTGATTTTTCAGGGGTAGGAGTGAAAATGTAGAGGACGAGCAGCAAACTTAGCAAGATAAAAAAGGGTCCCTTCCAACTTTGTCACCTATATAGGCCTGATTCTGATATCCTTAACAGTAAGAGTCAGATCTTTGTTCCATGTCTGCAGACAAAAATTACTGGACTTTCTCTGGGGGAGATTTGGAGTGAGACTTTCTTAATCCCCTACCATGCAGCAGAATTAAAAGCCATACTAAACAACTAGTGCTGTGGTTTTGCCGTGCTCCAATTGTGGCTAGTGAATCTGTACTGTTTGAATGCTGTTTGCTGATATCTGTTGCTACCCTGGCTTGCCCACAAGTACCTTTAGTGTCTTATAGTGCTATGCTGTCTCCCATTTCTTTCCATATAGGAAAATAATCCATTTTCTTCTCTTAGTTTGATTCATTTCATCCTGGACTTGAAACATCTTCTTCCTGATGATATCAGGGAAACTTTCAATGAACCAAAGAACTTCTACAAAATGGTTTTGTTATAGATTTCATAGACATTAGGGCTGGAAGGGACTTGCGAGATTACTGGGGACAAATTAGTGTTTCCTGATTTATTTTTTTCCCCAAAGCATTTAGTTAAATTCCTATCTACCTTTAATTGTAGCTGGGGAAAGCAAAGAACTACAGAGATTGCACTTTCAGGAAGAAGGAGCTTTTAAAGGTTTACTGATAAAACCTTCTTATACATGTAGCCCTGTTACTGGCCTGCTCTGGACTTGTTTCTAAAATTCACTTTTTTACCTGAGTGTTCTGGAAGGACTGTAAAGTTTCTCTCTTTCATAGGGAATTGCTCGTGGTATTGGCTTAAATAATGATAAACAATAAAATATAAAATTATAAAGGTATATCTCCTTGTTGAGACTCTGATCCTGCCCATTGCACCAGCTATGGGCATAACAAAGCCCAGAAAATTAGGCCATTTCTTATAAGGCACCCAGGAGGGCTGCTGAGAAACATGGCCCTGTTACTGGTTACTGGTTACTTTGTGCCCCACTCTTGCAAATTAGGCAGTGTAGATGGATTTAGAGAAGCATGTGCCTCAACACTGCTTTCAGTCTGCCAGGCATGACCCAGGGCTGTCCTATTCAGCAGCAGGCCACAGATTAGCCTTGCCTTCTGTCCAAGCAGTTATTTATTTATATATTTATTTTTCCTTGTGAGCTTGGCCATTCCATTTTTTCTGCATGATTGCTCTGTTCCTTTCTGCTCTCTCCAGAGACACTCCAACTTACTTGTATGCTGGGGTATGAGTCACCAGAAATTACTCCACAACTTTTTGCAGCATCCTATTGATTAGCTGAAAGACCCTGCTTTCATATGCAGTCACAAACGGGCTTTTCAGTAATTGCTCAAAGCCAAGGAGTCCAACAGAGGTCTATTTAACTCAGTGTGAATGTTCCAGCTCCTCAACATGGCATAAAATCAGCCTCTGCCTAACCTATCTATTCCAATTGGTTTTTACAAATACAGTTCACTACAAATGGGCTTCAGAGACCCAACTGCAGGGTCTAGCTGTTAGACTGTAATATATGGTTACTTTTATTGTAAATTCTCTGTCATAGGTGCCATCTTTCCTTCTTTGTGGCTGCGTCTACACGAGGCACTTAACTATGCAGTATTAACAAGCAACTGTGCAGTCAGTATCACCCGGAAGCTGTGCGGAGACACTACTGTGCAGTAGCACTAGTTACTGTGCAGTCATTTAGTACTTGGGTATGCAAGTACTAAATGACTGCGGAGTAACAACTGTACAGTCAGTGTCTTGGGCAGATGCAGCCTGTGAGTCCTAGTTGCTATAGCAGTATGGGTAAACAGAAATAGTAAAAAAATCAAGGAAATAAACTAAAAATTGAAAAAAAATTATTTTCTGCAAAACTGACAAAATTACTCAGTGGGAGTGGCTACACATGCAATGAATGCAAAGTGATAAGCTTGAAACATATTGATCTGGAGCTTATTGCTCCCAGGAACATCATTGAACGTGCGCCCAGGACTGCAGCATGTTGAGCTGGGTTGGAGTAGCCTTGGCTTGCAGAGGGCCCCAGGGGAGGGGGAGAGGGTCAGCCTGCTAGCCTGCCAGCCTGGGGCTCTCTGAATTGGCTTAATGTGCTGCAGAAGTGCTGGCTGGGGCATGCGGGTGCTCCAGTGTGGGGCTACCTGCCAGGCAGCTCCCACACTGAAGCACCCTTGTGTCCCAGCCAGCTGGGGCAGCATCTACATGTGCTGCTGTGGAGAAAAAACTCTGTAGCAGGATAGTACTTGTACATGTGTATGTACAAGTACTTGCCTGCTCTGGAGTAAATTACTCAGCCTAATAGGGGCACATGTGTACACGCACAATGTTTACTGCAGAACTAAATATTTTACCCCACAGTCAACACCTTGTGTAGACATGCCCAATTAAATTGTAAAATTTTAAAATGAAAAAAAAAAAAAATCAACCAGCTTCATCAGTTGGTTAGAAATCAAGAAATCAAACTTATTTATAGTACCATGTTTTTTGTCAGAATTTTTATTTTTTTTCATTTCAAGTCAAATTCAGTTTTGGCAAATGTCTTTGGAAAAACAAGTACTGTAAAATGTTGCCTAGCTCTAAAAAATTAATGTAAAATTATGAGCTCCTTGGGTGTATTCTTTTAGGAAATAAGCATACTGGAGACTTTTTCTTTTTTACCTCAAGACATTAAGCGTTTCACTGGAACATTTAAACTTCTGCGGATAAAGCAGCCCACCATCTGCATGGCTTTTTCTCTAACTGAAAATGTTTAAATGTATACATTTTACAATAGTTCTGCTGCAGTGAAATAGTCTGGGATTGTTTGGTATTAGTAACTACCTTTAGAAGTTAGCCACATGGAAGGATGTGCTTATCTGCTTTAGTGTTTCACTCACTATTTCACGCTACCCTGTTACATCATAAAGTCTACATCTCAAAACATAGTTCTGACCACTGTAATGCAGCTTTGCAAGTTAATACATGAAACCCCCTGAAGTTTAATATACTAAAACTTTTTTCAACAGACTCCATTTCAGTGCAGATGGAATGTAGTTTTTCCATCACATAGGGGTTTATTTTAAGAGTTCTTTCCTATTGTGCCCTGTTCCCCCTTCTTACTCAGGTAAAACTGCTAGTGGGACTAGAGCTGGAGCTTTGCCTGAGTAAGAGGTGTTGCATAAGATGCTTGAGCAACTACAGGCTGGAAGAATTGCAGCAATATACACAGGGGGACAATACGTTTGCAACTGCAAAAGATGACAGTCGCAGTCCACAGAATCTGCTGTGCTCTTAGAATGCTTGGAGGTGTATACAATGGCAGAAAGGTTAATCGTTATAAAATCTAGTTTATGATGTGTGGTATATTGAGATAGCTGCTAGAAGGAAACTTTGCAGACCACCGCCACTATATGGTGCAGCACAGATGTTTTGCCTCTTCCAAAAAATGAGCCTCATTTTTCTAAGTTGGCAGAATCCATGTCAGAAATATTTCCTAACTCAGCAGCAGCGCTTCTGTATGCAGCTGTGGCTTGCATTTGTCAAAGCTTGTCTCCAAGCAGTAGAAGTAGCTCAAAAGTTCCACCAACAACATGTAGCACAAATACCTACCATTAGTGTCTTTTACCTTGTAATGTTGCTTGTTTTTCTACTGAAGGTAACATACAGCACATAGAGTTTCCCAAGTAACAGAAAGAATTGCAAGGATCTTTCAACACGGACAATATACTTTTTATTTCTAGTTTTAGTTTCTGGGCACTGATCAGTTTGTTTCCTTCCAGGTCTATACCTTTTATAAGCGCTGACGGTTTGTTTTAAATCCCTCTCTGTACGATGCATGCAGAGAGATTAAAATAAGTGACAGAAGCTATAATCAGTGATGTTAGTAATGGGAACTTCAACCCCAGTTTATAGTTTGAAAGTTCTCTCCTTTCAGGGACTGAGATTGTTGTGTCTTTGTTCCTCATTTTGGATAGTCAAGCTATGACTTGAGAAATCCAAACACTTGTACACTGCTTTAATGGGTTGTAACCTATAAGTTTGTTCTTCATGTTCAAACTTCCTGAAGTCAAGCAATAAATTTTCTTGCTAGGCAGTCAAAAAGTGATGCAAGGAGACTATTAATGTTATCATATGAACACTAGCCAAAACGTCTCCACCTGAAGCTGTATATGGAAATGAAAATCAAAGACTCAACAAATATCACAGGCATCACTGGATGATAGATTTACAGCAAATGTCTTGGAAAGGCTCTTACTTGAAGTTTTAGAGCCAATGACTATATTTTATCTGATTGTAACCTCTCCAGGAAAATAGTCTGTGCATACAATATATGCTCCTTCAGATTTTATAGTATCTACTGTTTTTGGCACAGTAACTAAGGGAAAATTAGCTATTTTTCTCCTACCTGATGAACACTGTAATAATTTCTATTACCAGAACATTAGGCATTTTGACTGCCTGCTAAGAGTTACTTCATGCTACTGAGATTTTTTCAGAACATTGTCTTGCCAAATAAGATTTTACAATCCAGATACAGACCTTATTTTGAAATGCCGATGGTGTTTATGAAAGCCATCAACAACTGGAAGGTCGGAGTTTTTCTAACTCCTAGGTTAAGGACTTGGGACAGCACAAAGTTAAACTATGGGGCTCTGTACCTCTATAGATTAATTGCTTGAATCTGACCAAAGGCAATATGGGGTCCAAGTTCTTTTGAAAAATGTTCATTTGTTTCTGTGGAGTGAATCTGTAGAAATTTATTTGACTTTCTTGTCAACAGGTCTCTGCCATTTGATACCCACTGCCAGCACTAACAATGCAGAACACTTTGTGGCAGTCTTACACAGGGAACTGAAGTCTGGGCAAAGAAACTGGACTCCCTTCTTGTACCTGGAGCTGAGCACACCGGGTGAGTGCTGAAATGTGAGGATTAGTGTCTCAGGGCACTAAAGTACCTGCTCCTTTAAGAGCAGAAACTGCCTAGGGAGAGGGCCCTAGGAGCCAGGCAGAAACCCCACAGGTGTAGGTTATTATGGCAGCAGGCTAACAAGGGAATTAGCTTGCACCTGCACCTGGTCAGCTGACTGGAAGAGGCGGGGCCCTGGGCGCACATAAACCCCAGGGCTGAAGCCAGCAGGGGTTAGTTCTCTTACAGCAGCCAGGGGAAGGAACCTGCAGAGAATTACCCAAAGACGCTATGGCTGCCTGATATGCTGCCTATAGGACTAATGGGGCTTCAGGAGCTCCCCAGGTACCCTGGCCTACAAGGCACTTAATGCTGGGGGGGAAGTTTGACTCTTTTAAAGGGACAGAGAACACCCTGAACTGGTTGTATTATGTTATAGCCCAGGGGCTCATATTTTGGTTGTTGTTTATAAACCAGTGGACTGGGCTGAGGCTACTGGGGAGGAGAAGGCTTCATTGGGGCCACACTATGGTATGGAGAGCCCAGCACCAGTGTGGGCGCAGAGACAGGGCTGTGGAGAGCCCAGTGACAAAGGAGAGGCTGCACTACATCAAGGCCTCAGAGGAACAATGTTTAAATACCATCTGTTAGGCTTGGGGTGTGGTAAAGGGGTGGTTTTGGAGCCATGCATCTACCCCATAGGGCTGAGAGTGCCCTGTGAGGCATCCATTTTGAGCAGGACCCAAAGGGGTCCAAGAACCCACAGGGTTTAGTGGGGTCCATCAGGACCGTGTCCAAAAACAAACTCGAGGGCAGCCTCCCTATTTATTATAGTTACCAACAAGATGTGGCAGGTGAGGAAAAGTGTGCCCATTGGGAAAGATTGTCATGGACACAGAGCCCTAGGGGCATCACGGCCATCTCTGGGGACCCCATCCTGTGACAATGAGGTAGGTCAGGGCAGAGATGTTTGCATCACCTTTACTAATGGTATTGCTGTTCTGTGACTGGTTAGAGAGCTGTATTAAACAGTACTCTTTCGCTAGCATATGCACACTTAAAGATTTTTCTAAATTTAGAAAAAGATGTAAATAGTTTCTAGGTGACTGTTTTTCAACAAAGACGACCATTGATTGGAGACTTCAGAGGAGAGTTTTGGGTCATACCTCAGCACATTGCTAATGATAGCTACAGTTCATAAAATAGTTAACTCAACTAAGCTATAGGGGCGGGCAGTTATTTTGGGTGGAGGGCCTCTTACCGAGTTTCCGCAAGCTGTCAAGGGCCACATGGGGAGCCCTGCCCCATGGCAGGTGCCCCTCCCCCTGGCCGCCATCTTGAGATCAGAAGTTCTGCCCCCTTTAACCTCTGACCTTTGCCACTGGAAGTCCCTGGAAGTACTCCTTTGGGGAAGAGGGTTTGTCATCTTAGGGGAAAAAAAACCCAAACAAATTATATACTAAAAATCAAACACCCATAATCATATATTTTAATTTAATTAAAAAATATATTTTTGATCTGATTTGTGTGTATTTGTGCTGTATATGTAGAATTTATTGCATAAAAGCTCAACATGCAGTTTTACTCATATATTGTGTGGGGTGTGCATGGGTGTTGGAGGTATGGGTGGATGTGGAGGTTTGTGGGGATGTGTGGTTATGGTATTGCAGGTATGGGAGGCATGGGGTGCAGAGTGGCTGGTGGGTGGGTAGGAAAGTGAGGAAAATGGTGGTGGGGGGAGGGCAGGGAGAGAGTAGAAATGAGCAGGACTGTAGGAGCGTGGGGCCTATGGGACCCAGAGCAGGGTGGTAGGAGCATGGGGTGTGGGCTGGCAGGGGTCTATGGCAGGGGTTTCCAACCTTTTTATGCTGTGAACCTGGAAAGTGTATAATTGACAGATGTAAGTTTAATTTACATGTTTAAATTTAATTTTTATGGCGGGGGGGTTGTGAGGATTGGATAGGGTTGGGGTACTAGGGGACCCTGCAAGGGGGGGGCTGTACAGGCAGTGGCCCAGGGGGACCCGGCTGGGGCTGTCCAGGAAGAAGGGGCTTTCCTGCCTTTCCTAGGAGCAAGAAGCAGAGCTACCTCCCCATCTTCTGCCCCCAGCATTTCCCTGCATGTATCCCCCTGCTTCCAGGTGTGGGCATGGGTGGAGGATTCTGCCCAGCCTGGTGTGGGCCCCAGTGCATGGCAGCACCTCACCAGGCTTAGCCATGGTGGTGGGAGTGGGACAGGGCACACAGAGCCAGCTGCTTCCCTCCCAGGGCTGCCCTGCCACCCACACAACTACTGGTGGCAGAAGTCACGGCTCTCCTGGTGGCTGTGTGCCTGCTCTCTCCCAGCCCCACAGCACAGGTGGGGATAACTGTGAGCAGCCCCGACCCTGCACACCCAGCACTTACCCATCTGGGCTGAGCAGTGGTGGTGGGCAGGGAACAAGCTGTTGTTCAGTGCGGGGAGGAAAGCAGCCCCTCCCCCTCCTGCCACTGGTAATTCCTGCAGCAGCTGCCCAGAGCCCAGTCACCCAGAGGCAGAGGCTGTCCTGCCTCCACCACATTCCCACTGCCAGCGGTGGCAGTGGAGAGTGGGCACAGGCAGCCCTGTGTGGGCTCCAAGTGGATGCCTCAGGGAGTGCTGGTGGTGGGAGGGGGAGAGGCCACTTTTCCCCCCCATGCTCAGCTGCAGTTCGTTCCTTACCACCACTACCAGCCTGGGCCCTGTGCCAGGTCCAGGCTCACTCATTGCACTGAACAGCAGCGGGGCACGAATTGCTTCTGGGGTGGAGGAAAGTGCCCCCTTCCTCACCGCTGCTGGGCAGTGTTTGCTGGGGAAGCCCACACCACGCTCGGCTCTCCTACGGCTCCTTTGCCACTGGCTTGGCTCTGTGCTGCCCAGAGCAGCTGCTTCACATGGCCACTGCTGCTGTGCTGGGCAGCACAGAGCCAGTGGCAAAGGAGCCACAGCAGAGCCTAATGCAGATCAGGCTCTGGCAGGCTGCCCAGTGGTGTTGGGAGGAGTGGGGGGTGTGGCGGGCCAGTAGGGGGAGCTCCTGCATTGAGCCTCCCACCTCACCATGCCCATCCACCTTCCGGACTTCACGTGTCTCTCCACGGGCGCCTAAGCCCCAGCAGACCCCCTTTCGAGCCCCACTGCAGAGTCCGGGGGTAACGTGTGCTGCCACCACCCCAAGAAGGGACTGTCTGGGGCCTTTGTCCTTGCAGAAACACAGGCCTAATAGTCTGATGGGTACTTGACCCAATACAAGAACTTGGGGCACTTCCCCAAGTTGGGGGCCAAAAAGGATAGTCTCCCTTAGTCTGCAGACCCAAGGGGCCTTCTAGGCATAATTAAACCCACCCCTCAATAAGTCTTCTACACCAGTCACAAAGGAGAACTTTATTGGTTACAGAGGGTAGGGTTAGAATAGGGTACAGGGTAGAGCAATATCAGTGAAATCCCATAGAGGAAACTCCTATGGCTGGGGTAGCCTTTGATCTTGCATCCGAGTTACTGCAAGCTATATATCTAGTTGGATCTCAGTTAGCCTACTCACAAGTATCAACCAGAGGCTGTTGGAAATTCGCTCTGGAGGCAGGCAGTTCCTTGATCATGAGTTTTGAGAGAGAGAGCAAGTTTCAGATGGTTCAGCTCTTCTTTCTTTGTTCCTGAGTATCCCTCATGGCTGGTGCCCCCCTTCCTCCCGGGCAGTCCTTAACTTATATAGCCCTTGTGACCTCATTTTCCTGGTCCAATGGAGGCAAGCCCCTGTTGGCTGTCAGCCAACCAATTTGAAATACATCACTAGTTGCCAGGCAGACTCTAGCCCACCAGGAAGGAAGCCCCTCACCCAGGTATGTGATGCCAGTCACGTAGGCAGAGGGAGCAGGTTTCCCCCCTCCCTCAGGAATGTATCCAGCTCAGGTTACCCAAAGAGATAAGGTAAGGATGTGTCTCTCTGCTGGGCCCATCCTAATCACAATTGTCATGTAGCAGAGTTTTTTGGGGAGAAATAAAGGTGGCTTTCTGCCACAGGAAGCACTTTCCCCCACGCTCAGCTGCAGCTTGTTCGTCACTGCCACTGCCATCTTGGGTCCTGCAGTGGCTCTGGGCTCGCCCGTTTTGCTGAGCAGCAGCAGCAGTGGGGGACGAACTGTTGCTGAGGTGGGAAAAAAGTGGTCCCTACTCTCCCACCACCAGTGCTCTCTGCAGCAGCCACTCAGAGTCTGTGTGAGGCTGCCTGTGCTTGCTCTCTGTTGTCACTGCTGCCCCATGGGCATCGGGGACATGGCGGAGAGGCAGGACAGCTCTGTGTGGGCTCTGTGGCTGCTGCAGGGAGTGCCAGTGGTGGGAAGGGGAGGGGCCGCTAGCTTTTTTCCCATGCTGAGCAGCAGCTTGTTCCCTGCCTGCTGCCTCTGCTCAGCCTGGATGGGCGAGTGCAGGATGCACAGGGTCAGGGCTGCTCGCAGTTGTCCCTGCCTGTGCCGTGGAGCTGGGGCAGGTGGGGCTGTGAGCAAACAGGCACATGGCAGCCAGACGGCAGCTAGATGGGAGTGCGGGACTCACACCAGTGCCCTGGTGGCAGGAGCATGGGGTCCCAGATGGCAGGGGCTCTGTGGAGCTGGGTCAGCTCCCCTCTCTTCCCTAGGCAGGGACTTCTGGCTGGGGGGTGGGGCCGGGTGCTATTGCAGGAGCCTGCTGTAGCTTCCCCTGGGTCCTACTGCCCCTGGCATCATCTTTGATAGGCAGCTGGGGGCAGATAAGATTAATTTTCTGCATTTTTAGGGGTCCCATGGGCCAGATAGAATGGCCTGGCAGGCCATATTTTGCCCATCCCTGCTGTAAAGTCCATAATATGAAGGAATATATAAATCATGTTCAAAACAAAGTATTAGTTTCTACAAGGCATTAATAATCTATACTCTAAAACTGTCTCACCCTAATCAGCAGATGCATGACAAACAAAACCAAGGAGGTGATACTTCTCCTCTATCGGGCACTGGTCAGACCACAGTTGGAATACTGTGTTCAGTTTTGGGCGCCACACTTCAAGAGGGATGTGGATAATCTGGAGAGGGTCCAGAGAAGGGCCACTCATCATTTTAAGGGCTTGCAGGCCAAGCTCTATGAGGAGAAACTAGGGCACCTGGATCTCTTCAGCCTCTGCAAGAGAAGGTTGAGAGGCGACCTTGTGGCTGGCTATACATTTATCATGGGGGGGCAG
>NW_005842476.1:768634-794635 GCF_000455745.1 Alligator sinensis | reverse complement strand
AAGCTAGCAGAGAGCAGATTTAGACTGGACATTAGGAAGAACTTCTTCACAGTTCGAGTGGCCAAGGTCTGGAACGGGCTCCCAAGGGAGGTGGTGCTCTCCCCTACCCTGGGGGTCTTCAAGAGGAGGTTAGATGGGCATCGAGCTGGGGTCATCTAGACCCAGCCCTCTTTCCTGCCAATGCAGGGGGTCGGACTCAATGATCTATTGAGGTCCCTTCCAACCCTAACATCTATGAGGCTAGTTCTCTCAATTTAACATACACATTTCTTGAGATGGCACTTCATCTGAAAGGAAAACAAAGTTTCATTTTCTTTTTTTCAGGGTGCTCAAGCAAAATTATCTTTCTATGAATCTTTTGTTTGCAGACTGTGTGGTGACATTAGCCAGGCTTTCTACATTTTTACCATTTTAGGGGTGCGTTTATGCAAGGCAGTAAATGTCCAGTAGCCTAATAATACTGAACAGTAGTGTCACTACAGAAACAGTGCTAATACACTACTGCACAGTATTATTAGGCTACTGTGCAGTAGCATCACTAAAAAGGTGTGTGCTGGTGCTACTGTGCCATAGCACTGGTTGCTGCACATTGATTTAGTACGTGGTTATACAACTACTAAACTTAATGCACAGTAACTATGGTGCATTAATGAACATTTAGACATGTCCAACATGTACAAATCAGGTGTCAGGTCTCCCAGAAATCATGGGATTGTTTTAAAAGTTATCAGATTAAATAAAAAAACATGCCATTAAAAAACGAACTTGGCATTCATTCTTTTTTAATTTTTATCTGTGTTATAAGTTTTATCTGTGTTATAAGATGCATGTTTTCAAGTTTTTTTTTCCTGCTGGCTTCTCTTTGCACAAGGATTAGAAACATTATTTATAAAAAATTAAAGGTGACATTCTCTATAGTTGTACAATTCCAGGGGTAAATGATTTAAGAAACTCAGAATATCACAAAACTCACAATAAACATTCTGAGAGCTGATAACAGTCCCTTTAAGGTGTGGCCTGATGAAGGGCTTGCTGACAGATACAAAGTAGTTTGGATTTACAAAAAACTGTATGAATGATTTACTGTATGTGATACGGGGACAGTCTTTGGTCTTAGCCAGTGGTGGTATCTGTGCTATAAAATTGAGAAAAGAAAATGAGATCATGTTGTACATACATGACACATCATCAACAAAAGCATATGTGCTTTTGGTCATCATAGTCATTTGGAGTATGCTCACTGAAAAATTAAAATGTTCAAAAATAAAGAATATATTCCGAGCAATAATAATATGTATTTTTAATACAGATGGACTGATTTTTGTTGTAATGTTGGCTTTTTCCAGTTATGCTGTAATGAATAAATCTCTGGGAAATTTTAGTCTGTTTTTGAGAAACAGCATATTGAGATGGTTCTATTTTGGTACTGAAAGAAGAACTAGCAGACCAGAGTTGCTGACCCTGTAGGATAATACTGACGTGATCACATGATTGTAACATGAAAAGGATGTGTATCCTTTCACCATTCTGAGATATTGCAATAATTATACCATATATAATTCCCTCTCAGTGCTTTTCATTACTTTCTGAATGAAGAGACTGAGGACAGCTGATTTTAATCTGAGAATCCACTTTAAAGGGACTCAGGAGATTCAGTGCTAATAGAAAAGCTAAGTGATGCAAAAGTATAAGTTACTCTACAAATGGGAAGATGGTAAGTGAGAATCCTAAGATAATGCCAAAGAGGAAATAGATACCTGGTGATCTTCTCCCATGTTCAGAAAGAATGAATGAAGGGAACGGAAGGAAGCTGATGCCATCTAGGATTGCCTTTTATCAGCATAATTCATATGTTGCTCTGGACCAAAACTCCACATTCAAACTCAGTGAAGATTTAAAGGACAAAAAGCATGGTGTTAAAATAAATGAGAGCCTCCTGTTGGAGCAAACAATTTGTAGAGAGAGATTCACACTGCAAAACATTAGACTGTAACAGGCTAGCAATAACTTCCATTTCAATTTGACTTATAACTTAGTATTTGTGTCTATCTTACTGTAATTTTTTTACTTAAATGTTTTATTCCCGAACAAACACATACATTTGTTCTTGTGTCTTTAAGCTCTTGGGACTTCTTTACCTGAATTAATACTTCACCTGATGCTTACTGGGGCCCTGACTTACTTTACCACTGTAGCTTTTCTCTTGACCTTTCCCTCCTTCATTATCCATTCTGTACCAGATGCTGGCAACCTTGTTGTTCTTTTGACTCCTATTCCTATTCCAGAGTTTTTAGCTTCACCATTTCTTTCTTGACAAAAATAACCAAAATCTGCCCATTCCACTTGCATTGGCAAATCCAGGATTGGATTATAGCAGCTAACTCATTTCTGATTCTCTGGCTTTACTCCTTTAGCACACACATAAAATGCAGTCATGTACCTCCTGTGATTTATATCTGTTCTCCTTGGGGCTAAGAACAGACAGTAAAAAAGCCTGAGGCTGAACTGATTCAGTGTTTGCAGGTTAGTCTGAACTCTAGAGATTAAACTGAGAAACAAGGGGACAGACATTCACTTTAGATTCAGGGAATGTGGCTACATACCTGCAGTGGCTCATGCCAGAAGCTGGGGAGCACTAAAGCATGTAGCCAGCATGGGTTGTGTGTTCACTTCATTTTCCTGTTGGCCCTGAGGTCTCTGGGATTTGTAGTCCATAGTCTCAGCTAGCAGTAAGTTTTTAGCAGTGGAGGGCAGGGCAGGGCAGCTCTGTACTCAGGGGCAGAGAAGTTTAACTGCCCTCCCTGGCCCCAGACCCTAGCCAGGGCTTGCCAGGGGGTTGGGGGTGGAAAGCAGTCCCTGCCTCCCCCCAGCCCTTCTCTGCTGGAGCACACAGAACAGCACAGCCCAGGGCTAGAAAGCATGCTGGGATGCTGGGGGACTCTGATTTAACTTGAAGCAGGAAGGGGTCTGGGACAGAAGTTTCATAAACCAGTTTGACCTAAATCAGTTAAATCTGGAACTACATTTTAGTCAGGTTTATCTTAAACCAGTTTCAGCCATTTTGAAACTGGTTTATGTGTACTGAAGTTCTGTTCTGTTACAGGTTTAAACCAGTTTCTGATCATTTAACCCAGTTTGTGTAACTTCTGTCCCTAGCCCAGATGTCCTCTTTGGCTTCCTTTTATCTTTAGCACCAAACACAAGCCTTTCCAATTTAGCTGTGCCATGCACAAGCTAGACAACTAATTCCCTTTATCTTTCTTTTCTGATTTTCCTCATTATCCCTTCTGTCATGTACCCACCCGAATGGAAGCTTCCTTCTGACACAAATTGTCTTCAATGTGTGCATATTGTCAAAACAAATACCTAAATACTACTAGCCTGTCCTTTTTCTTGCAGCCTCCCTCTTTTTCTATCCTAGCTCTCCTCCTTATCTTAAATCATCTGCTTATAGGTGGAGAAGATTAGCTGCCTTCTCTGAAAAGTACTGTTCACACCAAGGTTGCCTTCTACCCCATGGATATCCAGATATGATCTCTATTGTGTATACTAAGTGTTATTCTTGGCTATGACCCTGATGCCGACAGATAACCTAGAAGAACCTTGGTAGACAGGGGTGACACTAGGGGTGAGGGGGCTTGGGAGGGCTATAGCCACCCCAAAATTTGCCTTAGCACTCCCCTCCCCCATAGCCACCCCTCCCAGCACCACCCCTGGCCTCCCCTCCCCTGCTGAAGGCTGTCACCACCCACCTTGCTCCTGCCCACAGCAGCATGGCACTACTGCCCTGACCTGCCCTGACCTGGCCTGCAGGGCCCATGTGAACATCTTTGTCTGTGTAGTGCCACCAATTTTTTTGTCTAGCCTACCCTATCTCCCCCACTTGGAAGAGGCTGACTTTGCCTCTGTTGGTAGATAAGAAATTGGTATTTTGTGGGAGATTTGACTTGGAAAACTGCATATGAAAAGAAAAAAGAACTAAATTCTTGAAGCCAGTTTCTTCAGAAAACAGGAATTTCTCACTCAAGCTAACTTTCACCATATTACCACATCAAGGTTGTTGGGGGTAATAACTAGGGACCTACCCAAATTGCGATTGCATGTATCTCACCGAAATCATGAAATCGGGTGATCTGCACAAAATGCATGTGGGGGGGGGAGTGGGAAAAAAAGAAAACTTACTAAAAATAAAATGATGGCTCCCCAGTGGTAGTCAGTGGTCTTTCCAGCTGTGCAGTCTGCAACTAGCATAAAAGGGGCTGCTGGCATGATGACAAGCAGGCAAGATGGCTGGTGCCCCTGCCCCTTGCTGCTGACTGGCTGAAGGCTGCCTGTCATGTGTCCCTGCCCCTCTCTACCAAGCAGTTAAGGGGTGGGGCTGCATGATGGACAGCCCTTTCCACCAGTCAGTGGTGGGGGCAGGGCCACCGGGGCCCCTCAGGGGGCTGGGGCCAGAGGCCAGTGGCTGTGCTTTCCAAGCCCTGGGGCTGTGGTAGAAACTGTACAGAAGTTTGTGACAGTTAGATCAGTCTAAAAATGACCAACATGATCTAAGTTAGACTACTGA
Source organism: Alligator sinensis (assembly GCF_000455745.1). Classification (NCBI taxonomy): domain Eukaryota; kingdom Metazoa; phylum Chordata; order Crocodylia; family Alligatoridae; genus Alligator; species Alligator sinensis. Next base: position 790,068 of record NW_005842476.1, on the reverse strand, counting down.
AGATAGGGTTAAATTAGATAGGGTTGGCCGTTTTTAGACTGATCTAACTGTTCTGAACTTCTGTAAAGTTTGCACTCAGATTCACCTAACTAGTGTATGGTCCACACTTGGGCAAACTAAGTTAGATTGGATGGCCACTTTTAATACAATCTAACCTTTCCCTAAACTCCCTGACTGTTTGTACCTAGCCCTACTTACCTACTAGTGACAGAATAAGAGAAACTATTATGTGAGCTGAATTTCTTTTTTAAGCCTGCTTGAAGATTTTTCAGGGAATTACTTTCTGGATTTGAATTGTTTCACATCTTAAATAGAGAAAAGAGCAAATCCTATTTCAAGAAAAGGAAATGAGGAAAAGTATTTAACCAATTCCAAAGTCATTTTTAGTAAGGAGTAAAATCAGGGAAAGTGGCAGAATTTAGATATTCTTTTGAGCCTATTTTAGTAAGAAAAGTGCAGCATGACTGTTGCCTGCTGCCTCTGTTTTCACACAGGATCAGGGGATCTGATATTGTTAGGCTCAGCAGGGCTGGAATCAAGCAGTAGGAGAGTGTATTAACAGATTTTTTTTTTTTTTAAGTTCCAGTTTCTGGAACTGGATTCCCCAGTGGAGCTACAGTTTGGTGTTGGTGTCTTTATTTCCTGTCCTCCTGTTATGCAGGGAGTAAAATGTTTCTTTGAATGCTCTGTGGTGATTGTAGTATGTAGACATTTAAGAGTCGGCAGATCCCTTGTGTTTACAGAGCAGTCACGTCCCCACTGCCTGCTGTCCAGGAATTACTACGCTAGTCAATTTAGGGTAAATTTGTGAAGTAGTGCATAGGGAGTTGCATAGTTAAATCCTATTGATGTTAATGGGAGTCGTGCAGCTAAATCCCTGCACATTGCTTTGTAATTTACCCCTTTGTGTTCCTCGAACCTGCTGGCTTATGACTAATTTGTGTCTCTAGCATAAAAAACCTCCTCAAGTTTTGCTGGTATATGGCATGGAATCCACCCTGTCCCCTATATAAAACCTAGTTAAGTTCCCCATGCACAGACAGTCTGTAGTGAGTGATTTATTTCTATATTTGCTCCTATTTTACCCTTGTAGATTATAGACCAGTAACAGTTAAAAATAAAAGCTCCCTGACCAAACTTTAAAACTCCACCTTCCTGCCAAAAACCCCTGATATCACTAAATTGTTTTGTCTACTGCATACAGCTCTTTTACTGAGCTGTTTGTTGCCACAGCATTACAGGATCTTTTAAAGACGCAACGTTTTCAAAATTTCCCTGATCACTTTTAAAATGTTCCTTATTATGTTGTCTCCTTTCCAAAATGGCTTGGATTAGTCATTAGAACTGAATCTGTTCTGTTTTCCTTACTGAAGAGAAGTTCTTTTACAGTATTTGTGGGAAGATAAGGAGGGAATTGTAGAGCAAGATAATAAATGACATGCAAAAATCTAGGTTAAAGGAATGCTAAGATGGTAAAGTAGAACACTCAACAGTTAGGAATGATTTAAAATTCATTAATGTCTTTGACTCCCTCAGCTATTGCAGTGATGAGTGTCAGATAAAAACTCATGAAGCAATGAATAATTTTGTATTTAGTTTGGATGATGTTCAGTAAATAAAGCCCAGGGCCACCCACTGAATTAAGGTTCCAGCCTGAGAAACAGGCATTCTGCCCTGTGGATTGTCAGTAACTTTGGGACTTTTAGGTCTGCAGCATGGGCACTTGCCACTTGAATTTACTGTGTAACTGGTAGCAGTTGGAGGCTATCATCTTCCATATGAGCCAGCTGATTGGATTGGTGTGGGAGAGGGTAAAGGAGATGAGACGCACATTTGGTCTGTGGGTTTCACTGCTATTTGCTAAAAAGAAGAATTATTAGGCTAAAAATATTTAACTTCAGGTTTTAGATGGAAGTGGCTTTTGTGGTTGTAGATTCTTTTCTTATGCCCCTACCTGTGTGCCTCAACCCCCTGAGCTTGAATCGGGCATCTTTCTCCATCTCCAGGCTGATTCCTTACTGTTGGCTTTAGGTCTATCCTGATTCTATGGCCTCAGGCAGTGTATGAATTTTTAATTAATTAGTTAATGCATAAATATCTATGGGACCAAAGAAAAGAACTCTGGGCTCCCTCCCTCCCAGTGTAGTGCCCTCCTCTCTGGGCTGCAGAGCCAGCTTCTTCTCCCTTGCTCTCCTTTTCAACCCAGGAATTTTTCCCTGTGGTTTCCCCGTCAACCAGCTTCAGCAGTAAGGGTAGAGTGCTTCTACCCCAAGCCTGGTGATTTAGTCACTCTTTTGTGAGTGAAAGGTATGGGTTCAAAACTCTTTGGATTGAGATGGACCTAGAATCCAAGTTTCCCTTTTCCTGGGCACGCATTCAACCACTAGCCTATCGGACAAAAGATGGGTAGGGTGCCACATCCAGTTGCAAGTCACTAAGGCCACAGACTGAAGTGATTAAGCGTAGATGGGGATTTCAGACTGAGAGTCCATCCATGTTTACAGAAATGTCCAACTCAAGGACTTCAGGAAATAGAAAAAAATACTACCTAGGTCCAGAAGAGGGACAGGCTTCTAGACAGACAGCCCACTTCTGTATTTCCTATTGGCTGACTTGTATACCCCCCTACATAATATATTGGCAGCTGTGAATCCTGATCAAAAGGCACCAGTGTCTCTGTTCAAGGCTTGGAGTCCCAGCATTTTTAACTCTTTAAATTCCAAATATAGGTTTTGGAAGCCTAAGCCTAAGATTTAGGTAGATTCTTTTTTGAATCTGAGCCATTAAGCATTTAAAAGTTTAATATTAAACTGTAAGTGAAAGGGATGTGGCAAAAGACTCTATAATTGATTCAGGTCTAATTTCTTCCTCCTACTTTAGCCTGTCATATATAACAGAGACTATATTAGAGTGATTTACATGTTAGGAGAAACACCCGTCAAGAGATCACGTAAAGTTGTTGTATAAGTAGGTCATTCTGATCCTAACTATATTTAGGCTTCCTTCCATCTCCTTGGTGTTAAGTTGTATTTTCCTAAACTGTTTGGCATTTTTATCTAAATATATTTGTAGCATAAATGGGGCTGAAAGTCTTGATACAATTAGTACACTAAGGCTTTAACCAAGTCAGCAATATGTGAGAAGACTTTCTCATGCATATTGAGCCTTCTTTTAGAGTGGTATTAAGGTGGACACAGAGATATGGAGGGGACAGATGAGAGAGAAGCTGAGCATTTTTGTCCCCCAATGGATGGATACTTTTAAAAAGGTTTTTCCAAAACTCCAATTCTGCAATCACATAAGAGAGCTTCTTTAGTTTAAAAAAAAAAAAAAAAAAAAAAGTTGACGGGGAAAATAAAGATAGTAATCCTAATGATAACAATGATAATAATAACAAAAACTACAAAGGAAAATGTGGAAGATGATAGCAATGAATCCAAATTAGCATTTTAGAAAGTACAGACCATTGATAAGGGAAGCTTAAAGTATCAGTGAAAAAATGTTGGTAGGATTAAAGACAAAGCATTCCTTAAAAATACCATAAACAAACAATCTTAATAGTGTTATCAACTTAATGCTAAATAAGGATGATATAATACAGATAAGGCAGTATTCAAGAAATGTTTTTGGGGAGAAACAGTGCAAAATATTTGTATAATACAGGGTTAAGGAAATACTTTCTGTTTGACTAGTCATTAGGGAGGATCTTAAACAGCAACTATTAAGGTTACAACTTTTTTGTTTTTAAATTACTATGACTGACACACACGTCTCATATTTACTTGATCACAAGATGAGGTTTTTTCCCCTAGTCAATGTGGGGAAAACAAAGTCTCATCTTGGAATTGAGTACCAGGTGAAAATGCAGTCAAAAGAGATGGCAGGACTTGCAGGCAAGTGTCTGGGATCCATTTGGCAAAGTAGGGGGTTGTGCAGAGGTGCCGGCAGCACAACACATGGTGGTGAAGCATGTGATAAGAAGTCATGAAGTGGTGAGGGACACAGCAGAGGTACGCAGCATGACAGTATTACACAGTGGTGAGGGACCTGGCAGTACAGTGCTGCGTAGCAAGGGACCTGGCAGTGAGGCAAGTGGTGGGGGTAGGTGCAGAGGCAAGTACTGATGAGGCACATGGTGGGGTGGGGTGGGGCGGGAGACCTGGGACACACATTGATGGGGGGACAGTCGGCAATGAAAGTGATGGCAAAGCACCTGATGGTGGGGTGGGGCAGGCAGCCGTAGGAAAACACTGGATTGTAGGACCTGATTCCCCACTTAATTTAAAAATATAGGAACCCAAATGAGGATGAAGGAGAAGATGATGAGAACAGTTAAGAGAGTGAGGATGCATTTGGAAGAGAATGGTCTTAAGTTTTAGGATACAGGAAAGAAATAGGAAATACCAGGATTTTCTGGGCAGAAGCTAATGTAGATTAAGGCAATGTTTCTGTGCAGAGCTGCCCACTCCCATGCCCTCCCAGACCAGTGGTGGAAGACCCCCGCCCTGGCTGGGCAACTTGCCCCAGCCCCAATCAATGGCCCCACAGCGAGGGAGGGATCTGCCCCTCCCTCACCCCTTCCCTCCCCACTTCGCCCGCCACAACAGACTTACCAGCTGGAGGCAGCTGTGTCCAGCTTGGTGAGGACTGCTGCCTGTTTAGTTGATGGCCGAATCTCTGAATCGGTGCTGAATATTTTCCAAATTGTTTCAGAGGCTTCTGATTCAATTCAAACCTTTTAACTGGTCTCTTGATTCGAGTCAGATTTGGAGATTCGGCTGCTGAATTGGGCTGAATCTCTTCCAAATCGAGTCGGCTACTAAAGCTTCGCACAGCCCTAATGATTACCTCCTAACTGTTTGTTTAAAACAATACATTAAAAAATACTGATGTTTGGAATCAAACTATTGGGGGTGGGGAGGGGTCATCTTAAATTCAAGGTTGTCTTGAATGCAGGCAAATACCATATGTTGAGATTGAGCTAAAAGTATCACCAAACAATTAGTGTTAATTATTAGCACATCCTTGTAACACTGGAAAAATGTCCAGGAGACTGGAAAAAATCTAATGTGCCAATATTTAATAAAGGAAAATAGAGTAATTATTGGTCAGTTAGCTTATCACTGATCCTAGGTAAAATCATGGAAAGCCTGATTTGAGGCACTATTACTAAAGAATCGGCAAAGGATAGTAGTATAGCAATGCCAACCAGCGTGGTTTATAGACAATGGATCTTGTCAGAATTGATGAGATAAGAAGCTTAGCTGACAAATCCAGTGACATATACTAAGTTTTAAACCCCTGGAAGACGTTACATTTAAGATGCAATTAAACTGTTAAAAATGTCTTAAACAGTAACCTAGCCACAAGTTCAGGCAATTAATGGTGTGAGAAAATGGGACACTAGCCACAAAATTATTCCACAAAATGCATGTAATTTTTTTTTGGCTGGTTTCCATTGCATCTTAAATTGAACATGTGTCAGGGTCCCTGCCATGCAGCCTGATGCCAACTGCATGGCCGGGCTTGGTTGATTAGCTTCCCCATATTGCCAGGCTGATAGCCTTGTGGTGCAGCCCTGCATAGGGCTGCACCCCAGTGTTTTCAGGGCTCCAAGCTGAGGGGAGTTCATCGGTGAGGCCAGGATACAACTTCAAAGTTTGACTGCCTTGCCCCACAGCTCCCTGTGAGTTGCAGAGAAGAGCAAGGCACTTGATACATCCTGGTCACAGGGATCCTGGGATCAGGGACAGGTTTCCTGATCCAGGGTTCCCTGTGTGCTGGGACCTTTAAAGACTGCTTGTACAACTCAATGGCACATGCAGATTTCTGCCATCCTTGGCACAGGGGGGGACCCCCAAATTGGAGAATGTCTCCCAGATCCCAGTGTCCTGGAGTGCTGGGCCCTTTAAAAAATTGCATGTGCAGCTGAGCTGCGCACAAGGTTTTCTGATATCCCAGTGCATGTGGCTCTGGAACCAGTCCCAGAGCAGTCCTAGGGCTAAGACCCATAATCAGCTGATTATCAGTCCCAACCCCAGAACTGAACTGGTTCATGTTGGGCTACGGCCTCCTGGCTTTCAAGTTGCTGGTGCAGGGAGACCTAGGATTCATGATCCCAGGCTTTCCCTGCACTGGCAAATAGTAAGGGCATGATGGGATCTGATCCCTAATCCCAAGATAACCCATCCTACCATACATATGCATACTCTTGTAATGGATGGTGTATGAATAAATGAACTTTAAGTAAGCTTAGTGTAATAGTAGTGCTCAGCCTGGACTTCTCTCTTTTTTGGGATCAAACTCGGTTTCCTCTCTCATTTAGCCAGAAGGTAGGGTAGTCACAAGCCATTAATGCCTGTGGGACACTTAGGAAGCATTTACTGTGCTCAGCTATTCTAACTGATACAGATTCATTGTTTCCAAAGGAAAAGTGTGTGCAGGAGATGTTTTTGGGTAAAATCCAGCTATTAAGGGAGGTATGACATATGAAGTACATGAGCATGGAAATTGTTAGTTGGAGAAAAAGTAATTACTAAAGCGAAAATGCCTTTTTTGTTTCTAGACATTAAATTAATCAAGAAGTGCAGTCGCCTAGTCTCTTGAGTCAATGGATAAATAGCTTGTTTTAGTGTAGCTCCAAAAGGAAAACAATGCAACTGAACTAAAAAATGATTACTGAAGTAAAAGATGAATCAAATTCTTGATAAGACAGGCAGTGTAATAATAACAAATATTCTACCAGAAGTTTTAAGTGTGATGACACAGTGTCTTGGATCAAATACATGAATTGAAATGACTATAATTTTGTGAAAGTTTGGTGGGTTTTCTCCCCAACATGATATATCTTGTAATACAAATCTGCAGCAAAGCCAAATTTGCCTTTTTTAATTTTACTGCTCAAGAATTCTAGGATGAAGTAGAAATAATTTCTAAATTGGGTCAAGAAAAACGACTCCTTTGAACACTGACACTTTTATCTACAGTGCCAAGAGATTTTTGGGATTGGCTACAATGGATATTATTTTGCCTTGATTTAGGTCAGTGGTTCTTGATCTTTTCATACTCAAAGCACCCCTTGATAGAGTTGAGGTACTTGGAAAATGACAGCTCTTAGTTTTCACACAGTTTTTTCGTTACAGAAAAATAACAGCAATTAATCCATGGCAAATAACTCGGACTACAGTAGGTCAGAAAGCTTTCAATACTATGGATTCCTATTTTATATCTAACATAGTATGGCACCCTATGACACCCTTGATAGGTTCTCAAGACATCCCAGGATGCCAGAACACCTTCGTCGAGAGCGACTGATTTTGATGATGATGGGGATGATGATTTTGGTAGTGGAGGTTTCCTAATATTTTACACAGATAAAGTTTAAATGGTTAAATTGCACATCACACCTCTCAAAACAGATTTTTATAGGCCCTTGTAACAAGGCCACCTCCCCATTACTGAGAGATGGAGGGAGCTTGGGGCACACTGGCAAACCCAGCTCCTCTGAACAGACTCATTCAGGTGAAGGGAGCCATAAATGACATGGCTGCCTGCTCCAGGTGTGGATAGTGATTGGCAGGGTTGGGGTGGAGACAGGATCAAGTGATCCAAGGAGAGGCTCATAAGCCCAAGACCTGCCCCAGAAGGGGTAGTCTGGCCATAGGACCCTCTCAGGCTGCCTATAGAGGAAGGACTCTGCCTTAGGAGGGTGGAAGGAACCCTGCACCTGGACCAGCAAGAATTATGTACCTGCCCTTTGTGTTGGTGCTACTGCATGGTGAGACTAACTCTGACAGGAAGCGTTGTGTTTTGGATATGTTGTGAGAGCAGATGCTCATGCTTTTGATTTACGTTTACACCGGAGTGTCTATTAGATGCAGATTGGAGCTGTACAAACGATCGTGGTCCACAGGCCAAGTGCCCGGAGATTGGAAACTAGCTAATGTGGTCCCCATCTATAAGAAAGGGAGGAAGGAGGACCCGGGAAACTATAAGCCCATAAGCCTCACATTGGTCTTGGGCAAAATCCTTGAAAAAATCATTAAGGAGCATATCTGTGAGGGCCCAGCAGGGGAGATCATGCCCATATGTAATCAACATAGGTTCCTCAAAGGCAGGTCCTGTCAGACCAACCTGATGGCCTTTTATGACCAGGTAACTAAATCCCTGGATGATGGTGTCGCCATGGATGTAGTCTTTCTGGACTTTAAGAAGGCCTTTGACACTGTCTCTCACCTCATTCTCATTAATAAACTGAGCGATTGTGGCATTGGTGCCTACACAGTTGGATGGGTCAAAAATTGGCTGATGGGGCGTACCCAGAGAGTGGTGGTGGATGGGTCGTATTCAACCTGGCAGGATGTGAATAGTGGGGTCCTCCAGGGCTTGGTCTTGGGGCTCACACTGTTCAACAGCTTCATCAGCGACTTGGACAAGGGGGTGGAAAACATGTTGTCCAGGTTTGCCGATGATACTAAGATGTGGGAGAGGTAGGTATGCTCGAAGGGAGAGAGAGGCTGCAATTAGACTTAGACAGACTACAGAGGTGGGCGGATGGTAATAGGATGGGCTTCAGTGTAGATAAATGCAGGGTGCTGCACCTCGGGAGAAGGAATCCACAGCATACATACAAGCTGGGGAGCTCCCCCCCTTGCGAGCACAGAGGCAGAATGGGATCTTGGAGTCATTATTGACTCCAACACGAACATGATCCGCCAATTCCAGACTGCAGCCAGCAAAGCCAACCGCACCTTGTCGTGTTTCCAAAGATGCATCTCAAGCCAGTCCAGAGAAGTGATACTCCCCCTCTATGCGACATTGGTGCAGCCTCAACTGGAGTAGTGTCCAGTTCTGGGCACTGCACTTTAAGAAGGATGTGGCCTGCCTTGAGAGGGTTCAGAGGAGGGCCACCTGCTTGGTTGGAGGGCAAAAGGGCAGGCCCTATGAGGAGAGGCTGAGAGACCTGAACCTGTTCAGCCTCAGCAAGCAGAGGGTGAGGGGGGATTTGGTGGCTGCCTACAAACTCGTTAGGGGAGATCAGCAGCAAATAGGAAGAGCCCTATTCTCCCCAGCAGCACCTGGGGTGATGAGGAACAATGGCCAGAAGCTGCTAGAGAATAGGTTTAGGTTGGAGATTAGGAGGCACTATTTCACTGTCAGGGTAGCTAGGATCTGGAACCAACTTCCTAGGGAAGTAGTCCTCGCTCCTACCTTAGGTAAATTCAAAAAGAGGTTGGATGAACACCTGTCTGGGGTCATGTGATCCAACCAGTGGCGGGGGGGTAGACAAGATGATCTATTCAGGTCCCTTCTGCCCCCTAACTACTATGAAACTATGGAGCCACATGGGTGTGGCAGGGGCATCCATCTTAAAGCATTCCTGGGGCCCAGGACCCTGGGTCATTGTGTGTGGGCAGGAGCCCGAATACATTTTGGAAGCAGGTCTGTGGCGTGTCAGGGGACTGGGTATCTGGGTGTGGGGAGTATAATCCCTGTGCCTGCAGAGGATGTGCCTAGGGACCAAGTGGCTCAGAACATGTGGGAGGGCTAGAGTTGGAGCCTGAGAACCTAGGGTCTTGGGGTGGTGGACCTTGGGCCACGGGACCCAGCCAGAGTAAAAGTGAGCTGAGGCCAGGAAGGGCCTTCGTTCAGACAAGGACCTACCCCAAAGCCTCCATCTGCCTTCTGGTAGCAACCTCCCTATGAAACTATAATGTCAATTTGTGGTGAGCGAGGTAATCATGGAGGGGGGAAAGACCCAGAGTCCGGAAACAAGGGTGAGGAGGTGGGAGCCAGGTGATGAGCCATACTGGGGACCTTTGTTCACCAGCACCATATGTATGGTCACAGCCCTATACCTATTCATCTTTGTTTTTAAATTTAGGTAAAAAAGAATTCAATTGAGTTTTACGAGCAGCTGAAGGTGAAACATTCTTGTAGAGATATGAGAGAGTTGCTTTTCTGTTATGGAAGATTTTTCAAATGGTTTCTCATGCTGAAGGCATATTTTGAACTGGTTTTGCTCTCTAGAAAGCAGAATTTACAGTGACTTTGAAAGTCACCATGGCATGCCATTTTACAGAGGGCAGTTAGATTATAAACTCCTCTGATGCAGGGATCATGTTAAAAATATTTATACAGTGTCTAGCACAACGGGAAGCAGGTTTATGACCAGAGCTCCTCGGTGGCAATGTACTACAAATAATCAATCTCATTGTTATGAATGAAAGCTACTAATTTCCAGTGCTACCTTGTGAGAGCAGTACAATAGCTGCAAAGGAATGCCCCTTTTTATTGTAAGAAGAATATTGGCTAAGATGAATAAAAGTAAAAATAGTACTGGATCTTTTTTGAGATTAAAAAATAACCTATTCCTCTCCTCAAATATTACCCAGTCTTGCTCTTTTCTGTACACCACATGTATTTGCTGGTTCTGGTAAAGCCCAGCTGCAAGAAATACCAGGGTACTTCAAGGCAGTGTTTCTTGAAACTTGCCATCCAATGACACATGCTCAAGGTATCCCAGTAAGTTCATTTTTGCTCAGCAGCCAAAATTATAGGGTTCATCATAGTGACATCTCTGCATCATGTAGTGCTCTCCTGTCACTCAGGAGATGTGAAAAAGGAGGGGAAAACTAGAAAGGGGAGGAGAAAGGTACCAGAATATCCAAGGAACTGAGAAATGGAGAATAGATCTTGACTGAACTTGTAGGTCTGGGACAGACATTGAATAAACCGGTTTGACCCAAATCAGTTATGTCTGATAAACCTGGCTGAACGTAGTATTTCAAACCAGTTTCAGCCATTTTCAAACTGGTTTATGTGCATTGAACATCTGTTCTATTACAGGTTTAAATCGGTTTCTCATTACTTAAACTGCTTGATGTGTAATGTCTGTCCCTAGCCATCTTGCCTGAGCTGATGCTCTTTGCTCAGGCAGAATGCCTTCATTAGGCTGGTGAAGTGAAGAAGATTTTATGCCTAAAGAATCCAGCCAGAGTGAGTTTTATTTTCTCTTTTGTAATATGGTAGACCTTGAATACCACATAAGCTGAACAAAGGGCCTCCAGATGTTGTTGAAGAACACCGTAGATATCTGGGTCTGTTGCAGAGCTGGCTCTGCTGGCTTTCAACTGCCTATCTGTAACTAAGGGTCCACATGGAAGTGAGGTGAATACAGGTCAGAAGGATATGTAGGGGCCAGAGGAGGAGAGGCTGGCATGCCCTTGTACTCTAATCCTGCAGTCCTGAGAAGCCATCTCTTCTTGCCAAAATCCAGTTGGTAGGGGTGACGTCCATGCTGTGTGTTGCCAGAAAAGAAAGCAGGCAAAGTGGGCCAATGGCAGCACTGATGTAAGAGTAAAATTGAGTGCCATTACTGCAAAAGGCTGTGTGAGCTGCTGTGGCAGTGATCAAGAGAAAGAAACTAAAACAAGCCCCAGGCATCAGTCTTCTGCAGTGCTGAAAAATTCTTAACAGCTTTGTATTGTTCAAACAGTCATGTAAGCATAAAGAGGATGGGGAATTCCACCTTGCTTCTGCTGGAGCTGTGTGAGATGTACATGCACAGAAAAGCTGGTGAATTTTGCCTTTATGTCTTTATGCCATTGTTTGTGTAAAGGGGGAAAATACTACTTACAGCTGGCTCACTTTCACCTTCAGTGAAAAACATATTTCTGCAGGCACTGCATGTAAAACCAGGCACTAGTAATATGGGGCTTTGCTGGGCTTGACAGTGTAGTGGGAGTCAGTGGGGAAATGTCTGTTGTGGAGACTCCTTATATTTTTAATGCTAAAATGTATGTGAACATTCAGATGAATTAAAAAGTTGGGAGGGAGTTTTGAGTGTCTCAGGAGAAAAATAGCAGAGAAACTGGGTACAAAATTGACACCTAAGATTGTAAGTACTTATGGGCCCCTCTATTGCTACCATATCTGAGCACCTTAAAATATTTTAAAATAATTTATTCTTGCAACGCCCTCATGAGAGATGGAAATATTATTATTTCCTGCTTACAGCCGGGAAACTAGGGCATAAAAGAGGTTAAGACCCAGATCCACAAAAGTATTTAGGTGCCGAATGTGAATCTGGGCCTAAATGACTAACTTGTAATCAGATGAGAAGTTTGCAGCAGAGCACAGAACTGAGTAGAAGTTGCATTCCTACTTGGCCCGTGTGTAACCTCCTGCACATGAGCTGTAGCCAGGCATCCCCACTGCTCAGGTACCAGAATTGCAAACTCTACACAAGTGCCAAAAATGTCACTTACATGGCTGAAAAACTCCCATTTAAGTGAATAAAGGGTAATTGAATTTGGGCCATAAATTTCAGCGTTAGGTTTAGTAACTACCTTGTTAAAGCAGCTGTGCTCATATATATATTTTAATAATCTTTAACATATTTTATCCCAAATGCAGTCAATCTCACATTTATGGCAGCTTGTCACCTGATTTCAAGCATTCATGTGCAGGAGGAGTAGAACTCAAAACTTCCGGGACCAAAAATACAGACCTGTATGCAGGAAGCAAAAGTGATTGCTCTGCTGAATTAAGTGCTTTTAATGGGTTTCATCCATATACACAACTAAAAAGGACAGATCTAAATAATCTACTAGAAAATAAGGCTATATACATGCAACCCTGGTTCTTTGCAAGTAGACAGCCTAAATTCTATTCTGTCATCCTTTGGTAAAGGATAATCCAGTCCAATCCACATCTCGCACTGTAAAAGGGATAAAAACAGAATTCACTTGTCACCAACCAAGCCTATGCTGGGACATTTCTTTTTAATTTGCTTAGGTGTTGATCTGTATAGTTGCTAGGTCAGTTACCGTGGTGTGCGAAGGGTCTCTTGGCATTAGCCTCTCTTTTGCCACTTTTCCCATTCCATCCCCCCTCCCCCACTGCTGGTGTCCCACTCTGGTAGGGGCAATGGGACCAGTTCTGCTCTAGTTGGGTTGCTTAGGGGCTGAGCTCAGCCTGCTACAGCCTTAAGTGGTGGTGGCATTGGGCAGGTGGATTCCTCTCCCTGCTTTGACCCCCCAGGTGCTTCATGCCAGCCCAGGGGTAACCCATACACCCACTGCCGCTGGTGTCCTAGGGGAGCCCAGTCCCTGTGCTACCCAGCTGTAGTGGGACAGAAGCTCAACTCACCTCCAGGGCACTGGGGACAGTGGTGGGGGGGATAGGGGAGGGGATACATCTCTGAGCGGTGTGGGGGGAAGGATTTCTTACCTGTTTGGGAACTTAAGACAGCTCATCTGCTGCTCCCATGGTATAGTCTGCCTGCCCTTGGAGGGGTGGGATGTATGCAGCCACCTGAGCAGCACCAGTCATCACTCCTTCACCCCCCCTTTCAAAATCCTGGTTTGAACATCTACACTGACAGCTGGTTAATAAATGAACTTCTGTGACTCGCATCTGGAATAGGACTGTGCATAATACGCTGTTTGCACTGATGCTAAATAGGACAGACTTCCCTGTCGGGTGAGATTCCAAAAGAACAGTATGTGCCTTATCCACTCAACTTTTTATATCATAGATGTAGTCACTAAACACATGAAAGTTGCTGCCCAGGTGAAGTTAATTAATCATCAGTACTTAAAGCTGTTCTTTCTTCAATGAAGGAATCACCCAAACTTATAACCTAAGTACAAATATTCAAAAAGCCTGAGGCTGAATAGATTCAGTCTTTTCAGGTTAGTCTAAACTGTGTAGATTGAACCAATAAGTGAACAGACATTATCCTTTGATTCTGGAAATGCAACCACATGCCTGCAGAAGCCCAGGCCAGAAGCTGGGGCACTAGAGCATGCTTCCCTGCTTGACTTCTTGGGTCAAAGCTTGGCAGCAGACTTCTTGGGTCAAAGCTAGCTCACCCAAACTGCGAGGGGAGGTTTGTGGGGGAGGTGCAAAGCATCCTGGGATGCTGGGGGACTGTGAGTTTACTTGAGGAAGGAGATCTGGGATAGAAGTTCATAGATTTAATAGATTTCATAGACATTAGGGCTGGAAGGGACCTCGTGAAATCATCAGGTCTAGCCCACTGCCCAAATGGCAGGAAGTCAGCTGGATCAGATCACTCCAGCAAGATAAGCGTCCAAACGTTTCTTAAAGGTATTCAGAGTAGGTGCTTGCATCACTGCTGGGGGGGAGTCTATTCCAGACACTGGAGACTCGGACGGTAAAGAAGTTTTCCCTAATCTCCAGTCTAAAACGGTCGTCTAGCAGTTTGTGACTATTAGACCCCGTTTTCCCTTGGGGTGCCCTGGTGAACAGACGCTCTCCAAAATCCTGATGCCCACCCCTTATGTACTTATAGGCTGCCACCGAGTCCACCCTGAGCCTTCTCTTCTCCAGGCTGAAGAGTCCCACAAACCAATTGAACCTAAATCAATTAAGTCTGATAATACATCCATCCAGGTTTATCTTAAACTGGTTTTGGACATTTTGAAAGCAGTTTATGTGCACTGAACTTCAGTTGTGTTACAGATATGAACTGTTTTCTGGTCACTTATACTGGTTTGTGTATCATTTCTGTCCCTAGCCATATTGACTTGTTGATTGTAAGAACTGACTATTTAGCAGGTCTGTTTTCTGAGACTGATTTATTGAGAAGCAGCTATCGTCAGCAAAGTAGAGATATCCAGATATGTCCGTGGAATCTTGGTTTCTACATCAGCAGTCTGTTTATTGAATAATGGTCAGTGGTGACACTAAACAACAAAGAGGGAGAGGCGGCACCCATGTCTAATCCAAATAGCAGCATCAAGGCAGTGGGTGAATTCTGACTTGGAAATCACGGCACATTTGATTTCCTGGTAAAGATTCTGAAAGAATTTTAGGAGCATCCTTCTGTCACACTGATCCTCTGATAATATCTAAAGTATTTTAAGGCATTAAACTAAAAGATGGGTGATAACCACCATTCATTGCTGTGTTCAGTGTTGCATAATGTGAAAATATAATCAGTGCAAACATAGGTGGGTCAAAAACCAACTTGGGTGTAATGGCTTATCTTTAATCTGTTCTATTTTCCCCCCTTTAAAATACAGGTTTCCTTTATGTACTTTCTTTTCAAATAAGTGTTATGTATACAGCTTTACATAAAGCCATCCATTTTGATTCCTAACTTTCCTGTAAAATTAATTACATTCATTTTGTTTGGATCATATCCTCAGTAGGTGCAAACTGGCGTAGCTCCCTGTCTCAGTTCTGTTGGTATATCTCAATTTCAGTGGATAATTTGAGTTCTGCTTCAAGACTGCCTTTCTGAAGTCTTTACCAGATAATAATTCTTCACTAAACTTTTCAGGTTCAGGATGCATGGTGACTGACAACAAAAGAGAATTTTTAATACCAAATGGAAATCATGGCTGCTACTTTTTTTATTTAACTAATTGGCCTTTAAATATCCATGAACAAGAATCTGTTTTAAATGGTGTCATTGTTTTATCTTGGCTTTACAGTGAAAAAAGCGCTTTTTTTTTTTTTTTTTTTGAATTTCCTGGGTGAGTACATGAGCTTGTTACATGTCACATCTGGTTTTATCACTTTTATTTACAGTAGCTTGTACAACAAAGCTTGAGCTATGTAGGTATATTATTATTATGACCGATACTGTTGTTATTGATATTTGGAGCAATTTTCATATGAAACAAACTCAGTATTGTTTCAACTGCTTCAAATAGAAGGAGCCTCTATTTTGGTTTACTTGGTAAAGCTGGTTATGACAAATGTTATAAGGCTGTCAGATGTGGTCATGTGGAAAATATGCATGCTCTCTGTGTAGCCACAGGTCCAGGACACTAGTACATCTGCTGGATGGTAGGTGAGCACAAAACAGTGAAAGTCTCTCATAACCCATACACATGCTTTCTCATTTGAGAACTTCCAATCTACAGGCAATGTTTGTTAGAATATGAATTATTACCTGAAAAAATGGCATTATAAGGTATGAGATTATTTGCTGGCACATACTGCAGGATTTTTACTTTCAAGTACACAATTCATAAGGAGTTGAATTACATGACCCCAAGGTCCCTTCCAGCCCTCTGATTCTGTGGTTTTTCAAATTAAAACTAAAATAGAAATGATCTAAGAGTAGCAGAAAGAGGAATGAGACAACCCAGGAGTACATATTTAGGACAGCTGATCTTAAATGAAGTGCACAGAACTGGGAGTCCAAGGATTTGACTTCTGTTCCTGACTCAGCAGCAGATGTCTTGGATGATCTTGGATAAATCACTCGGAGTATGTCTACTAGAACTGTGCAAAACGCCTGTGTTTTGTTTCACATCTGGTGTTTCAACGGACAACAGTTCATTTCAGCATTTCAAATTGCTGTTTCATTTTGTTTCAGCTGAAACTGTTTCGAGTTTTGATGCTGTTAGATGCTATTTTGGTGTTTCAGCCATAGGCTATAATGGGGAATGACTAAAATGCCTATAACTTTCTTTTCTTGCCTGATTATGATGAAAATTGCAGGAATGGTAGCCCCTTCTGAGGTCATGAAGCCTGTCAAGTTTCGAACAGATAGGTGCAGGGGTTTGTGGGAAACTGCACTTCAAGATGCTGACAAGCAAAACTTGTCATGTGTGTTAAGGTGGAGCAGGGTGAAAACAGCAGGCATGGGAGCCCCTGCTGAGGCCATGAAGCTTGCCAATGCTCTGGGTGACCTCGCTCACCTTGGGAACACGTCCCCCTGTGTGCCCGCCTTCTCCCCCCCTGGTCCAGGGGGGCCTGCCTCTGCTACAGGAGAATGGGGGCTTTGGAGCGAGAGAGGGACTTCTTTTTTGGGCATGCTCCCACTGGTGCCAGGCTGAGGAGGAGCAAGTGTAAGGAGACGGTGCCTGCAGAGATGCATCAGTGTCCCCGTGATGCTCATGCATTTCACACCCTTGTCCCAATTGGTTTTGGCTCAGCCGGCCAGGCAGGTAGCATATGTGGGATCATCTGCCACATCAAAGTGATCCCAGACCACACTTCCCCCTTGTTTCTGGGGTGTGGGTGGGGCTCCTGCCTTATCCCCCTCCTCAGCAGGCCAAGACCCAAAAACAGGAGGAGCTGAGTCAGCTGCCCCCACAGCCTCCTCTGCAGTCCTTCCGGGGAAGGGGACCTGGCTCTAGGGGAACTTTGAGAGGTGCAGAGCACAAACTGCTGCTTCCTGCTCCAGAATTTCTTGCGCTATTAAGCTGAGGTCCCCTACTTAAAGATTGCGTTCCTCTAAGACTGGGAGTGGGAGACTCATGCTGGGACCTGCAGTTGGGGTGGAGGAGACTGTGTTGCTGGTGCTGCTTGTTGTCATGCTACTGGTGCTGGGGTTTATTATCACAGCTGGTGTCAGAGGGGGTGTAGCTGCAGGCACTGCTACAACCTCCTTGCTCCCAGTACCAGCAGAAGCCTCATGGCTAGTTGAAAAGAGGCTGTCTCTGATCCTGGGCAGTGGGGAACTGACACCTCTCCGTCTGCCCCCTCTTGCTCCCCTCCCAGACTTGGCAGCATCGACCTTTCCAGCACGCTTACAGTTTTCCTGTACTGGAAAAGGTGTCTGACTGTGTGTAGTGTGTGTATATGTATAGTTGTCTGTGTGTGCAATCTATCTAATCTATGCTGTGCTTTCCTGAACAGTGCCCAGTGATCACACTGTCAGGCAAAAAACAGATTTCTTTCTCTTCAGGTAAAAAAATTCAAAGGAATGGAAATGGGGGGGGGGGGGGGAAAGAAATGATATAGGGATAACAATACTAGTATTGAAGTTAGGCTAGTATAGCTAAACTGTCAGTGTAAGCTGCATCGTGTCTAACCCTTTGCAAGAAGAGACACTCCCTAGCTAGACAGTAGCAGCTAGGAAGCAGTCAGAGTTAGTGCCTTTCAGATACTGTTCTCTGCCGAGAGACAGGCTGACAGTTTAGGCACTCACAGGCTTATGCTGTTTTTAAACTTCTTAGGTCCTTCCCCAAGAGCACTGGGATTGGAAAGGACTTCAGGGACAGTTGGCAGACACTGGCCAGCTACAGGTGTCAGTCTTTTCCCTCCTTTTCCCCCTCCCTCTCCTTACTTTCTCTTTCCCTGCAAGCCCAGCTTCAAAATACCTTTGAAACACCAAAATATGTCAAAGTGTTTTGACTTGTTTTGTTTAAAATGTTTCAATGTGCCACCCGTTTCATTTCAGATTTCAAGTTTTGAGCATCGAAACACTGCCAAAATTAAACGGTGTCAAAACTTTGCACAGCCCTAATGTCTACACACAGTGGCAGTGTGTCCTCACCAGGATAGCTTTGGGCATACCTGTCCATCTGTTTTCATATGCATATCCCAAACCTGGAAATGTGTCGAGGGTTGTTTTTCTGAATCTGCTCTGAGACTCCAGTCTCCAGCATTCCAGAGCAGCCTCTGGGGATGGTGCAAAGGTGGCCCTACTATTGGACTTCCAGGTTTGGAGTGTCTGCAGGGCCATCCCAGCAGGGACACACTGGATGCATCTATGTGTGCAAATAGTTGAGACTAAATTTACTGTGCATTAGCTTAATGCGCAGTATGCGATTTTTGGCAGGTGTCTACATGTGCAGGGATCAAGCACTAAATTTAGTGCCAGGTCCCTCCAGCCCTGCAATGTCCCTCTGTGACCACCAGGGGGAGCTCCAGCCTCTGACCCCATATGCCAGCACTTGGCAGCCATGTTTTGTAGCTAGGCCCAGCTGCCAGCACTTGGCAGCCATCTTTAAAACATCTGCAGTCCTCAGCTATGGCTGCCCCAGTCCCTGGCCCTCAGGAACAGGGTCCCCAGATCCTTCTGAGTGCCTCGGTCATCCTGCTGGCCTGCTGTCATCTTGCTCCACCTGGCTCCCCTACATGCAGTTACTGCCTGGCTGACTGCCACTAGCTCCCAGGGCCCCTGCCACCATGCAGCTGCTGCTGCCAGCCACAATGATGAGAGGCTCCAGGTGGTCACCACTGGCCCTTCTGGCCCTCCAGTCCCACCACCTCTGAGCCTGCTGCACCAGCCAGGACTGGTGGTAGGGCATGGTACAATGTGAGTGGGATGATGAGCAGTGGGTCGATGCCTTCAGGATGACCAGGGCCACCTTCGCTGACCTGCTTCACCAGCTCTGGTCCCACTTGGAATGCCAGGACACTGGCATGTGCTGAGCCCTTCTCGCTGATACCTGCCTGGCCTGGGCACTGATTCAGTTGGCCACACTTACTGTCCTGCAGTATGTGGATCACCTGTTCGGGGTGGGGGGGGGAACAAGGCCACCACTAAAAAGGCCATCCTTGAGGTGTGTGGCACTCTTCAGGATGTGCTGGCAGACATGGTCCTCTGAGTCCACAACCCCTTGGCAGTGGTGGCAGGGTTCTGTGAACTGGGGTTCCCCAGTGTATTGAGGCTCTGAATGGGACCCACATCTCGGTCACCACCCACCCTGTGCAGACAGGCCCTACTATAGCCACAGCAGGTTCCACTTGGTGGTCCTGCAGGCAGTTGTTGATCACTAGGGGACTGTCATCCACATCAGTGCTGGCTGGGAGGGCGGTGTGCACAACTTGCATATATTCCAGAACTGTGGACTAGGCGTGCTCACTGAGAGCAGGCACTTAGTGTTGGGTGTGGAGGACCTGCAGCTGGATGCCATCATCATCTCAACTCTCCTCATTGGGGACCCAGCATACCCACTGCTCCATGGCTGATGAGGCCCTACACTGACCACCTGGATCCCTGCCAGGCCTATTTTTAATTGGTGCTTCAGCTGGACTCATCCAGTGTGCCTTTGTATGCCTCAAAGGCCTGCCTCGAAGTGGCTGAGAGAAACCTCCCCCCGGGTAATCGTAGCAGCATCTATACTGCACAATATTTGTGAGGCCTGGGAGGACTTGTTCAGGGAGGCCTGGGCAGGGGAGGAACGCTGGGCAGAGGCAGCCTGGTGGTAGGAGCATGACTGGCAGTGGTGGGTTCTCCCCTGGTGAGGCTTCAGGAGAGCTATGCACCTGCCAGTGGTGGCCAGGACACCAGGTGTAGGAGGACCAACTCTTGGAGCATTCCCCCCTCTACCCTGCCTGCCTTGCTACCCACCCCACCCCACCCCCTTCCCACTCCCAGCACCACTCTCAGGCCAGGCAGATGTTTGGGGAAAAAAAAAAGCTTTATTCCCCTCACAACCCCCACCCCTGTCCCTCCCTCTTTCCCCCTCAACACAGAGGCCTTCTGCCACTCCTTCCCCAATACAAAGAGCCCCCTCCCTCCCCAACAAACAAAGCCCCCTCTGTCCTCCCTTCCCAATGAACAGAGCCCCTCAACCACTTTCCCCACACACCAATAATAAAAAACCCTCTCTCCAGTGTCAAAACTACTGTATTTACAAAAGCCTCAGTCTTTGTCTATGAGTCCTGGAGTAGGGGCATGTAAGGGGCAGGGCCCAGGGGCAGGCAGCCAGCACCCTGGCCTCAGGCCAATCCCTGGTGGGTCCAGGGGCCATGGTGACTGCAGTTAGTGACAGGCTTGTCCTGCGGTGAGGACAGATGGCTCCTGAGGGCAGATGGCTCACCCTCTGACTACCTGAATGCTTGGCACCTCCAGGTCCTCAGGCACATGGCATCAGGGTGAGTGGTAGGGCTGTGCCTGGATGGCCACTTGTTGCCTGAGCAGCTTGATCCATTCCCATTCCAGGGCCTTCATGATGGTCCAGTGCTGCTGCTGTGCCTGGTCCCATGTGTCCTCCTGGGTGGTCTCCCAGGTGATGTCCTCTTGCTAGGCCTGTGCCTGTGTCTCCTGCTCCTCTGCCAGCCGCTCTAGCAGGAGGGTCTGATCTTAGGTCCATTGCTCGTGTAGCCAGTGCATGCAGTAGGCTCCAGTGCTGGTAGCAGTGACCTGGAGCCTGCATCCCCACTGGGGTCTGCAGCATCTCCCCTGTACCCAGATGTGGCCCTGTAAAGGCAAGAAACAGAAGCCTTTTGTGAGAGTTTGTAACATTTCAGAGGTAAGATGCCGTGCACCAGGGGCTGGCCATGTATGGGTGCCCAGGGACCATGGTAAATTGGGCTGGGCAGGCCCATGACTAGGCAGCCAGTGGCAGCAAAGCCCCTTTCCTGCTTGCTTCTCTGTGCCTGGCAGGCTGCTGGGTGCTGGCCGCAGGCAGCCTTCCTCACCCAGGTGGGACAGGCCAAGCTCCTGGCAGCATCTGCTGCTGTGGCTCCAGACCCTGCTCCCCATCCTCCCCCTGAAGGTCAACCACTCTGCTGCACTGTTGCCCAGCCCATGGCACCTGGGCTCGGGGCATGCAGAGCTCCTGGACAACAACTGGGGTCAGGGCTGGCTATTCCCCCACCTTTCCCTCTGGGGGCCACTCCTGGGAGGAAATGGTGCTGCTAGTGGCTAGTGGCCAGCTGCTCCTTGGGGTGGGGTTTGGGGCTGTGGTGGTGGTGGTGGTGGTGGTGAG
>NW_005842476.1:759972-768603 GCF_000455745.1 Alligator sinensis | reverse complement strand
AGCCGCTGGCCAGGGCTCCCCAAGTTGCTAGTGGATGCAGCAGCCAGGGACGTGGGTGGGGTTGTTACCTCAGCTGGGAGCCCTGGGGCTGGCCTTAGGCCAGCTCCCTAGTGGAAGGGCAGACCCATCAGTAAACTTAGTTCTGGGCCACGTCTACACGTTTGTTACTGTGCTTTAACTAATCACAACTAAAGTCGATACCTGCATTTGCCATTTTTACTGTGCAGTAAGGGCAGTTACTGCACACATGTAGACATGTGCTTGTGCTATGCAGTAAACTAGGCTAAGGTACATTAATGTGTCTTGTGTAGATGTACCCACTGTGTTGCAGTGTAGACATGCTCTTAAGCTCCTAGTGCTTGGGAACATAATTATCCACTGTACCAGGATTTTGGGAGGACTAATTTAATGTTTATAAAGTACTCCTGAGATGCTTAAACAAATGGCATAAAAGGTATGCAAATACAAATATTTTGTTATTGGATATACAGGACTAATATACATTATACAAGTTAGGACTGGGAATTGTTCCAAATCAAATCAGTTGTACTCTACATTTTTGCTCTGGCTGTACTTAGCAACAGGTTTTGGTTTTAGAGAGAGCCTGGGATCTTCTAAATGTCTAGATCAAATACATACATCAATACCATGGTTTTTCTATGTGGCCTTTTAATAAACTTACTTATTTCCTAGGTTTAAAAATTAGCCCTGTTTACAGCCATTCAGTTCCTTGGTGGGGCAAGCCTGATGAACATATCTGTTAGCAGAAATGAAATGAGCCTCTATCATTATCGTTATGAAACACCTTTTAAAAAACAACTTGTACTCAATTTATCTACACTATTTTGCCATTATTTCATTATGCACTTGTAGCTCAGGTGTATTTGGGTATGTACTCCCCTTCTCCAATTGAAGGGAATTGTTAGCTAGCAGGTGTGCTGTGGGGGAACTGCAGACCGCTCAGTTTCCCTCCGTCCCTATAGAACCAGGCCAGGCCAGTCAGAGGACTTAACTATATACAATTTTATTCACATTAACTTTTCACAAGGAAATATGTATATAAACTAATAATATAAACAATACCCTCTGGGTAAATGCTATAAAGCTGTATGCCAGTGCTCCAGATACAGGTAAGTATCTGATCTGAAACAGATTACCTGTTAACTATCCATGTTTATTTTGGGGTTAACTATAGATAAGTATAGGTGAACAATAAATAAGCCACAAATAAATACAAATAAACAACAGGTGAAATAATAGCAAAAGGGGGTCCCAGCAGAGCCCTAGGACTCTACTCATTTACTAATTTACAAACATGAGAGCTCAAAGAATATAAGGCATGATATCACACCACTTGTGGCGCAAGAACCTCAAAGATAAACTTAATCCCAAGGGGAAACCCCAGTGCTTTAGGGATTTTTCCCAAGCTCTTCAAGGAAGCTGGTAACTTCAGGGGGGCCCTCCCAGTGGGACCTCCACTTTCAGGAGCCCTTACCTAACCAGGGGTGACTCCCCCTCCCTTGTGGGAATCCTTTTTCCCTGCAACTCACAACTCCTAGTCCTGAAGGATGGTCCTCGTCCTCTGCGCCAAGCTGCTCTCTCCCCTGCAGTGAGCTTCAGGGAGGGGGTCACTGTCCCTTGGAATGAGGCTTCACTATTCAGGGCTTCTGGGGCCTCTGGCTCAGCTCTGCCTGCTGGTTCAGTAGCTCAGGCAGTGTCTGGCTTCCTGGACTCAACCTTTTGCTATGGGTTGAAGGCCTGGGCCGCCTCATGCAGCACTGGGCTCAGTCCACTCCCGGACCCCCCGTGCAGTGCCTCCTGCACCGAGCTCCCAGCCTCGTGCCAGGGGTTGGGGACCTGAGCCACCCAAGTGCTCCGAAGATCCTGCTCCGTGCACTGGCCTGTATGCCAGAGGTTGCAGACCTGAGCCACCTCATGCAGCTCCCAGGGCCTGGATGCCACGCACCATACTGCACACTGAGAGCCTAGTCACTGGAGCCGTCCGCTGTTCCCAGCTGACGGAAGTCTTCAGCGCTGCATCCAGGCTACTGCTTCACCCTGCTGGGCAGCAATCCTCAACTCTCCTAAGCCCCGCTCTTCTCTCTTCTCTGTCCTGGATGCATCTCCCTCATGCTGCGCACGCAGCTCCTTTTATACTCTCCAGGGCTCTGCCCCGAAGTCTTCCAGATCTGACAGTGTTGCAGTCTACAGTCAGGTCTGGGGGGAGCTCTTCCCCCCCCCCCAGCCCTCAGGAAAGGGGCATGACTTAACTCCTCTTGCTGCTTCCTGATTGGTGGATGGGCTCCACCAATCAAAACAGCAAAATCTCAAGCCTTGAACTCAACCCAAGCTCGAAGAGGCAAGCCTGCTACACACTGTACCCTCTCACTGGTGGCAGACTGGATCTTTTTGATCTTGTCGGTGTGTGATATCACGGTTAAATGCAGGTTAACTTCTGTGTTGTATACAAATTACTTGGCAACCATATCAGATTTAACCTTCCAGGTCTAAACTTATGCATCATGGGCTGGGTTGTGGATCAAACTAAATACATATACTATATTTCATTTAGTTCAGTCTTGACCCTCCATTATTAAAATCATAGGATCAAAATATTTTTTTATTGAAAAATGACTTGTTCTTCTCAGGTCACCTGTAGTTAATCAGGAAATTTCTATAGCCAGTGATTGAACTGCCCAGCATTAACCACATAAAGCAATTAACCAAGGTTAACATTCTGAATGAAAGAGAAGAGCACAAAGACAAAGAGTGCCTCTAGAAGATGTTAATCAGACCTAGTTGTTGAGATAAACACTGCTGTGAACTATGCTAGCTGTGATATGCATGCCAGATAAAGAGATCAGTTGCTTATTTCAATTAAAGTGACAGGAGTGGATTTGATGAGAATAAGAAAATACTGAATACTTAAATATACAAGGTTGGAGTATGCAAAAAGACACTGGAAAAATAATAGCTCTGATCTTCCTATTCTTTTCAGTTTGTATTAGCCTGCTCTGCTCAGTTACACCACAACTTTACATAGAGTGTTGCCAACTCTTGATATTTTGCTGCAGGCCTTGTAATATTTCATGCTTTTTCATAAGGCCCTGCCTCCTGGATTTGAATTACAGCTTTCATAGTTGTGTAGAGAAATTTGAAAGCTTCACCCAAATGCACTCTAAAAGAAACCAGATGATATTTAAATGAGAACCCCCCCCCCAAATTATTGGACTGATATAAAATATACATATATGTATTTTACGATTTTTTAAGCCAACTGCATATGTTTTAAGCCCTAACTCATACTTACTGAGGGATCATACATGCTGTATATGGGAGTGTTTTCCTAAACAATTTTGTCTTTTACCTCTGTCTTTTTCATGCTGTTTTGGCTATGTGCCATTATTTGAATTGTAGTCTATGAAGACACCTTTTATCAAGTTTACATTTATGTTAATTTCTGTACACACTGACATCATGCAGGTCTGAAGAAATCCATATTAGAACAATATATCCAAATGTAGCAATTCCATTTTCCTCTTGGTGGTCCTGATATTGTTTTCCCTTACCTTGTCCATAGCTGCATTGGTCATGGGCCTTTACAGTTCAAGAGTGACAATAATATCGCACTGTTTAATCCATCTTTTTCTTCTGCATTCACAGCTATGCATTCCTTTGTTCATTTAAGTATTTTGGTACCTTTTTTTTTTTTTACTTCTCTTATTAATCAGATACATTCATAGCTTCATAGTAGCTAGGGTCAGGAGGGACCTGAACAGATCATCTAGCCTGACCCCCTGCCACAGGCAGGAATGAATGTTGGGTTCACAAGACCCCAGACAGGTGATGGTCCAACCTCCTCTTGAATTTGCCCAAGGTAGGGGCGAGGACCACTTCCCTGGGAAGCTGGTTCCAGATTTTGGCCACCCTAACTGTAAAATATTGCCTTCTGATCTCTAACCTAAACCTATTCTCCATCAGCTTCTGACCATTGTTCCTTGTCACCCCAGGTGGTGCTGGGACAAAAAGGCCTCTGCCTATTTGCTGTTGATCCCCCCCTGATGAGCTTGTAGGCAGCCACCAGGTCCCCCCTCAGCCTCCTCTTGCTGAGGCTGAACAGGTTCAGGTCCCTCAGTCTCTTCTTGTAGGGCCTATCCTGCTGCCCTCTCACCAAGCGGATGGCCCTCCTCTGAACTCTCTCCAGGCTGGCCACATCCCTTTTGAAGTGCGGCGCCCAGTACTGGATGCAGTACTCCAATTGCAGCCTGACCAAAATCGCATAGAGGGGGAGTATCACCTCTCTGGACTGGCTTGAGATGCACCTTTGGATGCATGACAAGGTATGGCTGGCCTTGCTGGCTGCGGTCTGGCATTGGCGGCTTATGTTCATCTTGGAGTCGATAATGACTCCAAGATCCCTTTCTGCCTCTGTGCTTTCAAGAAGGGAACTCCCCAGCCTGTATGTATGCTGGGGATTCCTTCTCCCAAGGTGCAGCACCCTGCATTACTTGTATAAGAGAGGGAGATGAATATTTTGCTGGCTTATATATCCATAGAATTGATAACTAAGTTCTGATTGCAGAATCATTGTTACTGGTGATTCCAGAACTGGGAAGAACTCAACTTGACTTTTTGTTCCCAAGTTGAGTTTTCAGGACTTTGACCTAGTTCTTTCCTTGTTGAAGCCCCATAGGCACACAGCACAAAGCTGTGTCTAAGCCCTTCTCTACATGTTGTATCTATTGCACAATTACCTTGTTGCACAATACATTTTGACTGGCTGCACATGCAAATTAACTATCCTGCCTCAAAAACGTCCTACCTGCTATAAAGTTATTGCTTGAAAATGTGTAAAAACTTCACAACTGGTTTCTATCCAGCTTTAATTGCATGTGTGAGCAGTCTGTGGGGAGACTACAGCTGTGCAGTCTCCCAGGCCTTGGAGAGCACAATGCACTCCTGGGGCTGGGAGGTCGCAGCCAATGTGGTCTTTCAGTCTCAGGTATGAGGGGGAACTCCATGCACCCCTGCAGCTGGGGGACCACAGCTGTGCCCCATGGCTGCAGGGTCTGAGAGTCCTGCATCTGACTGGGTTCTTGGTCCTCAGCTGGGACTCATGGGGCTATCAGCAGAGCCAGGACTGCAAGGCACTTGTTCATTTTCCTAAGTGGGGAAAGAGCCTAGGAGCTAGTACAGTGTAATTGATGTTAATAGACCTATGACAATTCCATTATCAAAAGTAGATACTTTAACACCCATGGAAATATTGAAGTCTTAAAGAAAAAGTCCTATTGCAGTTAATTTTTTCTTGGAATCCACCCCAGGATGTAACAGCCTAAGTATTACCTGGATTGGGATCTGTAATAGAAAAACTCTCAAGTGCTTTTTGGTGAACTGATTAAAATACCATATTTACCTGAATCTAAGATGATTTCACATTTAAGACCACTCCCAAATAATTAGCTTCTATACATAGAAATTTATACATTTGTTATAAATTGTTCCAACCTGCAGGAAACCTGAACCTAAATCTGTTACAAAAGGGCTGTACTGCATTCAATTAAAGCAACATAAAATTGAGTATATGGGAAAAGTAAAGAATAGTAGAGTCTTCATCCAAGTTGAAGGTAAAAATTGGACAAAATCCATAGTCTTTAAGTGTGCGCACACATGCATGCACACACGTATGCACGTGCACCCCCCCCACACAGAGCCATCAAACTATAGTTGTGTAAGAAAGTACATACAATGTTGCATATTTGATGAACATTTATCTAGCACTATACTTTTCTGTGGATTTATATAAACCTGTGGAAAAATGAAGAGAAATCACTTGCTGTTTTTTACATGTTCATGTGACTTTACACATTCTGTTTCTTTACCTTTTTCTGTACTAGATGTTTCCACCTTTGTATTATCTATTCATAATTGTGTTTTCAGTTCCAGAGCTGAACCAAAATGTAGGAGAAAAAGCCCTAAAAATCAGTTTGGGTCAATCCAAACAATTCATCTTATTTTCTCACAGGAATGAGAACATGTTTTGAGTGAAATGAAAATGGTTAGCTTAGTTTTGAAACAATATGTCATTTCAAATCATGGAGGTGAAAAAAAGCCAGTTTCATTTACCAACTTTTTACCATTTTAGTTGAAACTGTTTGAATTTGAATAGTTTTTGTTGACCATAACATTCATTTCTAGTGTATAAGCTATTCTCAGGAAAACAATTTGTCTAACCCTAGTTATAGTAGCACTTACAGACCCCATTGACCTAAGTGCAGTAGCATATCTAAGGAGAGGCAAGTGGGGCATCAGCCTTGGCTGCCAACTTGGGGTGCAAAAATAGCAGCTCCTGCTACTTTCACCTGGTGCCACCATTGACTTGGCCAGTGCCATGACCTCTGCCCCCATCCCAGAAAGGTGAAGTGACTTGCTCAGGATTATACATAAAATTGTGATGGAGACAGGAATTGCTCTGTGGTCTCTCGAGTCCCACTTCATTGCACTACATATTGGACAATGCTATCTTTTCTCTTAGTGCTTTTCTGGGGCACAGTAATGTGTGAATTAAAGTCTTCTGTACATTAAGGTCTGAATGTTACAAGTTTTACTGGACCAGAATATCTAAGAATGTACTGTTTTTATAATTGTTTTAAAATTTCTCTGGAAGATCCCAGTTGTCCTCTCTTCTCCAGATGCACAAGCTGGTTTATACTGGAATAATTTTAGGAATACACTTCTAACTTCTGGGAAGAAATAGCCGTTATAGATAAGATGAGCATTTATTAGTAAAACCATGCTGCAGTTTAAGATGAAGCGCTTAGATGAAGGCTTATGAAATTATTCCCATGCCATCCACCATCTCCTCACCATCCATGAACCCTCTACACTATTTTATAATCTCATTCACTGCAGAATTCTGGCTGCATGCTGTGAAGAACAAACAGGCATGCAGCCCATGGCCTTTGAAAAAAACTTGTAAAACATGTTCATGAATAACTAATAGTGTCATTATCAACCACTTGGGAGAACATTCACAATTCAGAGATCATATTTCTGCACTGGAAGCAATGCAGTCTGCAAATGATTCAACACTAAAAATGCCTCCATCAGAAAGAAAGAAAGCCGATAAAGATATAATATAGCAGTATAGCTATAGTATGATTTAACACACCCTTTTTTTTTTTTTTTAAAGGCATCAGGTTTTTACGTCTTAACTGAAAGAGTCACCTGTCCTTCAGCTTTCTGTGTTGAAGCTAATTTTCAGTTAATAAAATGAAAGGTGAAATTTATAACAAAGGAGTTAAATTTGGAGGGAAAATTTCGCAGCAACTAATTTTTAGAGCTGTGAAATTGGAGAATTCTATCTGTAAAATGCCCTGAATTACTTGTCTTAGGGTTCAAACAGATGTTGTCTTTGTGCTATCATAAAATTTTTTTTACAGTGGCATGCACTGGAAGCAAACAGATATCCCTGCCCTTTGTCACATTCCGAGGCCAGGTACGGATATTATGCTTTTACTGGCATAAGTGATCAGAAATTGGCCTATACCTGTAACAGAACCGAAGTCTGGCATGCACAGATTGGTTTAAAAATGGCAGAGCCCACTCTAAGTATTCCACCCTCCCAACAAAGGGTGAATGTCTGTTCTGTTTGCCAGCAATCTAAATAATGTTGCTTATAGAAAACCACGTAACTTAAATCGATTCTGCCCTTGGGCTTTTTGAGTGTCTGTATCTAGCAAGTACCCAAAAATGTTGCTGTGACCAAAGGTAGCCGCAGTTTGTGCTATCTTACAGGGAAGGACATCTGGTTGCTTATTGCATGTCCTTGGAATCCCTGCATGATTCCTGTGGTGTACGTACCAGGCTCAGGGCACCTATCTGCAAACAGGGGAGCTCCTGCTTTCAGAAGCATGCTCTAGTTCGGGGCATGGCACCTGGGGCTGTTGTCTTGCAGGATCAGGCCCCTGAAGCTCTGGGAGTGGCAGGGGGCAGATCCTGCAAGAAAGTGGTCCTGGGCGACATCTGTAGATGCCGATGAAGTGGATCACCTTGCCAGGACATGTCAGGAGGGATATGATAGTGGACTATAAAATCATGAAGGTTATGGACCAAGTGAACAAGGAACTGTTGTTCACCAAGTCACAGAATACTAATACTAGTGTGTATATATATTACCCACTGTAATTAGTATGTAACAGATTTAAAACTAATGTAACAGGCTGCCAGTGTGGGCTCACCAGATTGGCTTGAGATACTTGCCATGGGCTAGAAACAGTGCCGGTGAACTCTGAGTGACCCCAAGCGTGGAGCAGGGGAGCCCTGCCCTGTGGAGAAGGAGAAGCCAATCGAAAGAGTGGGTCTTCAATCCCTTCATTCGCATGGAAGGGGGATGGCTGGACTTGGGGGCCGCCACCCTGAGCCCTGGTTGGCTGGTTTGCAAGCCAGGGAGGGACTGCCAGAGGGGATAAAAGCAGCAGCTGAACTGGCGTGTGAGAGCTGTTGACTGACTCCAGGGAACGACGCAGGAGGCCTAAGAGGAGCTGGGGAGAGCTGACCCAGCAAGGGGGGGCAGAGAGACCCCTCTGAAGAGCCTCGAAGGCCCTGGGAGGAGAAGGCAGCGGCAGGCGG
>NW_005842476.1:749453-759962 GCF_000455745.1 Alligator sinensis | reverse complement strand
GCCTCGAGGGCCCTGGGAGGAGAAGGCAGCGGCAGTCGGCTGTGTCTCCAGCCCTGCAGCAGAGAGGGAGCTGTAGCCAGGGCTTGGGGCAGAGAGCTGGTGCCCCAAGGCCCCATCGCAGTGTGCTGGACGTGCCGGGCATCTCAGAGGCTAGGGGGTGGCAGTTGGCCCCCCAGTCCACTGCAGAGAAGAAGCACCGGCCAGGGGTGCAGGTGGCATCATTATCTGGAGCAGGGAGCTGGGCCGGTGAGTTGAGGAAACCCCTTACCTTCCCTGGGGAAGCGGGACAGCAGCAGGCAAGGCGTTGGGATCCTGAGGAGCAGCAGAGCACCAGGACGAGGGTCCCTGGGAGCTCGGGGCGCAGGCCGGCGCTTGGAGCAGGATTGGTGAGCCGCGAGGTGTGTGGGGTGCCTGGCCAGTCATCTGGATCAGGGGTTTAGAGCACCGACCCCTAGGAGCTGCCTGTGTTGCTGACCCTCTGCCACTGACTGCCCCAGAGGGGACTCAGTCCTGTCCTTTATTCTGCAGCTGATTGTCATCGCATGGAGTCGCTGAGCTGTGTGCGTGGGTCATGCTGATTGCTGCAGGAGCCTACTCGGTTGCTTGCCTTTTTGGTTGCCACAGAGGGTCACCCTTTAGCCTCTTTGTGGGGTTGGGGTTTGATACAATTTGATTGCTGCAGACCAGAAGAGCTTAACCTGTTGCAGTCTGTCGCTTTTTGGGAAGCCTGTTGGAGGTGCTGGGAGTGACCCCCTTGCTTCCTTGTGGTAGCATCTCAGCAGTGGCCGAAAGCTGCCAGTTACCCTCCCTGGGGTTCTTGAGTCAAGGGTTGACTAATGCATTCTGGTTTGTTTTATGGTTCTGGTTATGCCATTTAAGTTCACTTGTAAATAACCTTTCCTAGTATTCTTGTTTAGTAAACTAAGTGTAAATAGTTAAATCAGTTAAGTGTTAGACCTTCTCGGGACCACGGGCTGCTCTGTGGGGAGCAGGGGCCGGCTGGAAAGTAAATTGGTGCTGGCTGGAAATCCTGCCCAACTCTTACCACACCATCCCTGATATTGGGCAGGAGTGGCAACTATTGGGCCACCACCCGGGTTACACTAACAGGAGAAAGTACAATTTTTTTATACAATGTATAATTAACCTGTGGAATCCATTGCCACAGGTAATGGAGGCAGATAGCATAGCTAGGTTCAAAAAGAGCCTGGATAAATTAATGAATGCTAGAGTTTTAAATAGCTTTGAACAGAATACCTTATCCTGCCTCTTTTAAGGGATTAGACTTAACTGACACATGGCGTCCCTTTAATATGCTTCTAACATGTGTAGGCATACTTGAACCATCTGAAATATGCTAGATGTGGCACTGTTGACTGCAATACCCCACAAGGTCCCTGGCTGCTTTCTAGTTTGCTCTGAAACTTTGACTATAGCATTTTCTCTTTATTGTTACTTGAGTTAGCTAGCTTGTTTATGCCTACATGTACTGAATTTACACCTTGTGATTAGAGACATGCCTTTAGACCCATCAGCCACATCCACATGAGTGTGGATGTTTGGTTCCCCAGGGACAAGTAGCAGTGGTGCACCTTGCGCTGTCGCTACTTGTCCCTGGGGAATGCCTGTGCCACATGCGCTTTGGTGCACGTCAAGTTACCCCGGGTGTTGTAGGGAAGGCTGGGGTCTGGGCTGGCCCCAGTAGCCTTACCTGAGGTCCTGGGGGCTTCCTGGGGTTGCAGCAGCAGGATGGGTCCAGGTGGTCTGGCTCTGCTTTTGAGTGGTATGCGCTGCTCCAGTTTTATTTTTCCCATGGGTTTTTTTTTAAAACAACCAAGGGAAAAAAAAGTGGACCAGTGTATGCATGGACGGCACTCCCTTGCAGCATGGAGAACATCTGAAAGTGTGGTATGTAGCACTGCAGACGTGTTTGCGGCAGCACAGACCATATGGCCACACTCATCTGGACGCAGCCATTGTGTTCAACCTGTGGTGTTCAAGGTTGCCATAGAGTGCTTCTCATATGAGCACTATTAGGTGTTTAACACCTACATGTAATACACAAGATAAACCCAGGGATTTCAAATAGGAATCCATAGTGCCAGACTCATTGTCTTTCTGAGTTCAACACAAGAACTGATCTATTACAGTATTTTCCTGCAGGCTAAAAATGAGTGAAAGCTAAGAGCTGACATTTTCTGAGGGGTGCCTCTGGTCTAATAAGGCATCTCTTGAGTCCAGAAATGTTGTGAAGTACTTAGTCTGGGCCTAACTTTAAACAAAATCTTTATACAACTAACTCACTGATTTGTTACAATGATCACCTTTACCTTATGAGTGATTGGATACAGGCTATTTTATTTATGCAGTCACTTAGCTTGGTGCATGTAAAAATGATATGTGTAGTTCCTTTTTAATGTTATTTTTTCAGAGGAAATATTTTGTCAGTGGAATTATCTTTTCTATGGATATACAATTTTGGCTGGACAATTTTAAAATCTCTTGAACTTTATTGGAATTTAATGAGGAAAAGATGTGGGTTTTTTATTATTTAGTTTGTTATGAAGAACCTGGAATATTAAAAAACTTGAAACAATTCATTCCAATTTTTTTAAAACTTTACTGCTTTTTTTTTTTAATGATTGTACACTGTTTCTCAGTCAGGGCAGGCTTTCTTACTTGTATCTTCAAATACACATATATAAGAACTTGTGAACACAAAAATAAAGGCTTTATTTTAAAGGCTATGTACAAAGGGGCAAATGAGGGATGAGTGTTCACCTTTTAAATTTCATATTTTCTGAGTTGTAAGCAGTTAACTTCATAATCCTCATGCTGTACTGAAATGGGATAGTTGTTATGAGTTCAGTTATCTTCTAATTATATAATTCCACTGCCTACGTACATTTAATTTTTTTCAGTATTTTTTCCGAAGTATGCCATTTTTGCTTAAACCAAAGGAAACTTTACACGTTGTCACAACTTTTTATTAAAACTGGCTTTCTTTGCTTCAAAAAGAGAGGGGAAGATAAAAAAAAATTGAAATCAGGAAAAAAAGTAGATTTTGTTTGTTTTTGTCAAAAGAAAGTTTCCACAGAAGGTTACCATGTGGAGAGAGGCCACTTTTTGCACTAATTTTTTGTTGAGGAGATTTTGGCCAATTCTTTAGGGTAACAATTTGTTATTTATGAATAAAGAAGTTATGGGTTAAAAGTATAATGGTGAATTTGGGGTTGAAAATAAATATTTATCTAATGTTCATAAAAAAAAAAAAATGGCTAGAGTGAATGTTATAGAAAAGGACCTTGACCAGAATTAAACTGAATCACCAGTTAGACTTTAAATGAATTTTTGCAAGCATTGTTTTTGCATTATTTAACCACCTCTGCACTACAGGACACAAATTCAGCTGATTTGTGACATGGAGAACTGTTCTAAGCATTTTCAAAACTAAATATACTAGCCCATAAAATAAACCAGCTTGTCTCTAATACTATAAGGTTCAGGCCTAAATATTAGGATAACTAGTGCTCAGAGTTTCAATGGCTCGTGGTCCAACTGGGAAGAGGTCCAACTGGGAAGAGGTATCAAGTAGGGTTTGCCAGAGGTCTGTCTTAGGTCAAATCTGGTCAATATCTTCATTAATGACTTATTAAATTTGTCAAGCTGGGTGAGTTAGTAGACACTTTGAGAACAGAATATAAACTCGAAATGACCTGAATAAACTGGAAAAATGTTCTCAAGTAAACCGGATATAAGTCGGTAAGGACAAATACAACGTACTGCACTTAGGAAAGAACAATCAAATGCACAAATGCAACATGGGGGACAACTGGGTAGGCTGCAATACCGTAGGGAAAAAAAGAGAGGCTATAGTAGAACACAAGTTGAATATAGGTCAGTAGTGTAATATCTCTGCTAAAACACTAATAGCATAGTGGGATGAATTAACAGGGGGTCATATACAGGTCAGAGGAAGTGATTCTTTCATTTTATTCATCATTGGTGAGATCTTACCTGAGTGCTGTGTCTAGTGTGAGGCATTTCACTTCAAGAAACGTATCAACAAATTGGAAAGAGTCCAGAGGAGAGAAACAAAACCAATGAGAGATCTAAACATGACATGAGCAGAGAATGGAAGAGTAGTTTAAAGCAGCGGTGCTCAACCTTTTTTCTTGGCAGACTGGAGTGACAGTGCCCAGTCTGCCCCCAGGCTGGATCCAACCAGTGTTCTTGATCCAGAACCTGGGTGGACACCAACTGGCCGTATGGAGTGGGGTGGGAGACAGGCTGGCCCCAACGCAGCCATACAGGGGAAAGGAGCTCGACCTGGCCCTGTGGAAAGGGAAGGCGATGTGGCTCTGCCCTGGAAGAGGGGGGTGCAGGAGGTGTGACCAGGTCCTAACCCATCCCTGCAGGGAGGGAAAGGGGCATGGCCTAGCCCTGACAGGAGGGTAGGGGGCATGACCTGGCTTTGATCCAGAAACTGGGTGGCCAGGGAACGTCCCAGCCCCACAAGGGAAGGGGCTGCACCTGGCCTGGCCCAGCCCTGACTGGCCACACAGGCCTCAAGTTTGGGAATTTGGTGGCAGGCATGTAGCTATATTAACGGCCACTGCTCCCCCGCTGCCAAATTTCCTGGCCAATAGAGAGTGCCGTGGGCCAGATATGATGGTTCTGCAGACTGCATTTGGCCTGGGGGCCAGGTGTTGAACACCCCTGGTTTAAAGCAGTGAAATTGCGGCTGAGGGAGGCTGGTTTTGGTAACTTTCAGATCTTTCAAATCTTCAACTGGCTTGTTATAAAGAGAATGGCAATCAATTATTCTTTATGACCGCAGGAGACAGAACAAGAAGTAATGGGCTTAAATTGCACAAGAGATTTAGTTTAAATAGAAGATTTTTTTTAAGTATGAGGGCATTTAAGCACTGTAGGAAAACCTAGAGAAGCTGTGGGGTCTCTGTCACTGGAAGTCTTTAAGTGAAGGTTAGACCAACATTTGTGAGATGATTTAGATGGAGTATCTAAATCACCTCAGCAGGACTACAGAGGTCCCTTCCAACTCTAATTTTTCTTTTATTATAATTCCAGTCCTCATTCATTGAGTACAGATTCTTGCACTCCTACCAATTATATTTTTCAGTCTGGAATAATCATTTGAAATTAATCAATAACTCACCACTTAATTACACTTGCATTTCCTGAAATATTTGTTCTACCACTCTTTAAACCTGAATTTAATTTCTCCTAGAGTAGGATATCTATTTTAAAGGTATTGATTATTATAATTTTGGCTGAGATTGATTTTCTTTGGTTCATATAATGTTTTTCTATGTGGTAAACTATTTGTCAGTAGTTATAGTCTTGTTTTAGGTCTGACAGAAGGGCTGTGAAGGAATAAGGATTGCTTTATTAAAATATAATTTGTGCTATAGTCCATCTATTTTTCAAATCTCAGTGATATATGTTCTCCCCCCCAAAAAAGCAGGAGAACTACTGTATAGCTTGAGAATATATTTTAAATGGTTAAATACTATTATTTTAGATACTGTAGTCAGGATAAGGTCTACATTGTGCTAAGTGTGCACAGGGTAAAAGATAGCCCTTTGCTTGAAAGGAAACACTTTTATTGTTAAATGGTTTTATCACCCCATGTGCTCCTTCTCAATCCAGACAATCTCTTCCCCACTGTGGGCTTCACCATCGTATTAACACTTACAGTTGTGAACTTAAGTCTGTTTGCTTTATGTTCATGACTTGCTTGCTAAACACAATTTAGCACCATTATGAATGCAAATTGCCTAATTTTAATGTTTTGGTCATGCTTGCAAGAGGGACATGACTTCATCCCTGATTATATATGCTAAATGTATTAATTGTGGACCATTAGCACATAAGAGGACTATCAAGTGAGGGCACAGTGTCAGAAAAAGTAAAAGAAACATGCATTATTGATTTCAGTGTAGATCCAAATGGGTCAAATAAACCTCTACTCTGTAGCTGAGGAAAGAGGGCCATTGGCTACTTCAGCTTTTAAAAACTGATTTTAAACCAACAGAAACAGAATCTTGACCAGGTTGTATGGATGGCATCCTGTGAAAGGGAACAGCAGAAGATGACACTGTGATTAACAGGCTAATGGACAAAGAATTGGGAATAGATTAGGAACGGGAGGAAAACTGGGTGAAGTGGGAGTTGGTGATAATCCACAGGGGTTGGAAAGGTAGAAAATGATG
Source organism: Alligator sinensis (assembly GCF_000455745.1). Classification (NCBI taxonomy): domain Eukaryota; kingdom Metazoa; phylum Chordata; order Crocodylia; family Alligatoridae; genus Alligator; species Alligator sinensis. Next base: position 753,726 of record NW_005842476.1, on the reverse strand, counting down.
TGAAAGCATCAGAAGGAAACCTGGGGCTGGAATAGATATGAAGGTTTATTATTTTTGAGTGGGGAAAGAGGCAGAAAACCTCTGGCCAAAGGAAGAAGCCAGCAGTTGGTTCGAATTTGTCATCAAGAACCCCAAAAGAAGCTTGTGGATAGGGCTAGAAGGTCCTGATCCTAAGGTATTTAGTGTTGTAATGCCTAACTCCTAAGGCCCAAGGCTCCCCATATTGCATGATGAGCTAGTTGCCTAATATAGGGGCCAGCTGAGCAGAAAGCTGTCAAAGGTAGTGCGAAAGAAAATGTCAGGGAGAGGATTTAGGGGTTGCTACAGCTAAGCAGTTGGCTTGATGATCATCAGGGACTACACCAATTACTTGGAGTATTATGCTTCCTTACTACTGGTTTAATCAGTAGGAATTCTTCCCTCAGCTGCATTATGTAATGAAGTATGAAATAAAACTTCCAGTTTTAGCTGGGCTACTTCTGGAGTTTATTTTTGATTGAACCAAGTGGTTCCTTTAAAAAAATGGACTCTTGAATGCTTACCCTCCATGTTTCTGTGTCAGTGGCCTTGGTGGATTTAGAGGTGGTGTGGCAGCCTGGTCATCCTATTGCTGCCCTTCCACCCCACCCCCAACACACACATCTTTGGCTGTGGGATGCATGCACAGTGAGTTCTTCCAGCTCACGTGCACATCAGTCCAGCTCCTGCTGGGAGCTTTGCATGTGCTGTCAGCAATAGGAGCTTTCTGCTGGTCAGTGCAGGTTCTGCCCAGTCTCTTCTTCTCTTTGCTTTACCCCTTCCCCACCCCTGAGCAACAGGGGGAAGGAGGGGAGGAGTAGCTGGCAGCAATGTGCAGCCCCTGCTTGCACGCAGCTCCTAAATCTCTGTGCTGCCACTGTTCATTTGGTTGCCTCCTTTTCCCGGTGCTGAATTGGCAGTGGGGAGGAAGGGAAGAGTGAAGAGTAGCAGGCTCTGGACCTGCTTGAAAGCAGGGACTCCGCTGAAAGCTTTGGTTGGTGAGCTCAGAGATCACATACAGAGCTTCAAGGAGGAGCTGCTGAGAGCTCATGGGCATCCAGGATCACAGCAAGGGGATGAGACCACATCCCTTTCAGCTGTGTGGCACGTACGTAGTGAGCTCTGTTCACTGCTGTACCTGTGTTGCTGCAGTCCTGGATCCACCCATGTTCTTGGCTTTATTTTGTTGGGCTCACTGCTATTAGTGGCCTGTTTCTAAACCTCCTGATATGGAGGCTGACAGGTAACAGGCATTAGTATGCTTAAAACTGATGAAACGGACATTTCCCCACCTAGGCTGAGAATCCCAGAGTTTAGCTGTGCAGTTGCACTGGTGCTTACATGACTTTGCAAATGTTGACTAGAAGAAACTTGGATGCTTAGGGGACTTATGAAGTACTTATGGGATTACATGACAGCTGAGTAGTGACTTTGAGAGAGTCAGTGGTATACAAATGGTAGACTAAAGAAGTACCTATCTTCAAAGATTAGGGCCATAGTTGTATTTCTCAGTGTGATATCGTCATATACTCTACCATTGCTAAATAATTGACATTGCTATCTGAAAACAGGCATTTTAGACAATGCAAAGTCAAAGCTCCTTTTCACATGTGGTTTTTAAAACAGCTAGTCATGCAAGAACATTATATCCTGCATTTCTGTTACGGCGGTCTTCCCCCACCCCCCACGCGCTTCTGCCCATTATCCATATATGCCTCCCATATGACTGCTTATTCAACAAGGTCAAGAAATGCCACATATTGTCTTTGGTATTGTGGAAGTTTCTAATTGGTGAAAACATACGGTTAATCCATAATAATGGCACTTCTGTTTATCGATCACATAAATTGCACTTTATGTGATGGGGCACAAAGACAGAATTCTCACAGTGTGCTTTGCTGCTCCTCTAAGAACCTCTCTTCACCTCAGGCAGATTATCCCCCACAACCTCTCTCCATCTGTTGGCAGCTGTTTTAGACACTGATCTAAATTCATTAACCTTTCTCCAAACAATCTATTTGAGTTCATCCTTGGAAAAAGTACAGAAGGAACAGTAAATACTAACTACCAATTTCCCCCCCCCTCCCTTTTTTCCTTTTGAATGCACCAGTGCCCCAGCCTGCCATCCCCAGCCTTGTTCAAAAAGGAGCAAAATTAAAAATAAAATCAATAAGTGCCTAAAACATCCTGATAGACTTGGAGCTGCTAATTAGTAAGGCTCTGATTCATAGTCGGCATCAACACTTGTCTAATATGAAACAAGCATCTCCACATTAATCTGTGAGGTGGCATATCAATCAATGGTAGATATGTATGAGAAATAAATAGACAAGGAACCAATGCTTAATAAAAATATATATTATTCAGCGTGAATTAATGGTTACAGGTTATTTCCACCTAAATAATACCCTGCAGTGCAGATTAAATTATTGTCACCTTGAGAATGTCATGGATAAATCCACAGAGTGAATCATCCATATACAAGAGAGCTTTAATTTTGTCAAAATGACTAAAGCAATGGAGATCTGGATGATTCAGATATTCATCTTTCTACACTAAGTCACTGGTTAAAATGTATGCGAGTGTAGGTTCGTAGAATTAGAAGGTGAATGGAGATGGTCTTGTAAAAGAATTAGTAGAATCAGTCCAGTTTCTTGTATGATAATGGTATTGCCATGATAAACAAAAATGGCAGATTTGTCTAAGTCACCAGTGGTGTTTAAGCACCTGAATCCCATTGAAAATCAAGGGGATTGAGGCACTACCTGCTAGCTCCCAATTACTTGCCATGAAACCTTTAAAAATCTCCACTGATAATTGTCACTAATAACTGTTTTTGTTGGCAATCCCAGGAAAAAATGCCAAAAACTCTTGTCTGAACCTGGTATCTTATCCCAGCAGATCATCCATCAATATTAGGTTGCATGAAACTTGGTTGTCTACAGCTGTATTATATTTGATTCTTGGACAAAAAGGTGGCTGGCTTCAGCACTAAGGGCTGTCAATTTAGCTCCTTTCACCAGCTCTAAAAAATTCAAATTAAAATGAATGACATGAAACACAAACTTTCGTATTTACATGAATATTTGGGGTGACCAATTATACTGACAAGTGACAGTATTTGATAGGCTTTCTTTGTGTAGGCGTGCTCATGTATGAATTACTGCCAGAGGCAGGTGATCAAAGCTAAATGGTCATCAATTTGGTATGTAAAGTCTCATGGCCACATAATGTATTCAGAAGGGTAAATTACAAATTTTAAAGAAAACACTTTTGTCCCCCCCCCCCCAGATTCTACTCTCCCTTGTTAAACCATCTCATTATCAAGCATTGTTTTATACCAGATGAGTGCATTTGAAAAGTGTTCATATTTCTATTCAAATAAATGTATGTGTTGAATACAGCTGAGGGATTGTGTAACTGACAATGTGTTGCCCTCATAGGTTGCTTACACCTTGAGGTGTGATCTTCAGTGCAGCCCACTTTTTGGACCTGACTTTGACCAGGAAGCAAACTATTAATGGTGCAAACCCTCATTTCATCTGCGATGCTTTGATGCGAAGAGGGAGGTTTCCTGTTCAACAGCACTGTTACCTGCTGGCCAAGTAGTGTTCCTTGGGCTCCACCTCCCCTTGCACCCCATCCTCATGCCAACTGGATGTTACTGGTCTTAATCAGGTTGTTGGTTTAGAAATGCACCAAATCACTATCCTCATGTGTTTGGTGTGTATTTAGCACAAGCCCTTAGTGCCAAAGTTTAACTCAGTCTGTGGGGTGAAATGATATCTTTTCTCAAGTCCTATCTCCTAGATGAGGTTTCACTTTTAATAAAGTTAAAAATAGAATCCAAATATAAGTCCTTTCTTTGAGGGTCTCTGGAGAATATTCTCTCCTCACCTCAAACAACTCAGTTTGTCATCTTCTTTCTTCCTACAGGACGACTAGGAGCCCTTGAGGTTCCACTGCTTATGGAGTGTGCCCGCGCTTCTCATCTGCTGGATCTCTGGTAAGTGGAAAGACTCCTCTGAGTCTTCTGAAGGAGGAACTGCTGTTCTGTCCCTCCATTCACCCCTGCTGGGGCAAGTTGGGATGGGAGACGGCTTTTCCTTCAGGTGCTCCCTCCTCCCAGCTGAGGCAGGGCACATTTTTATAACGTGTTCCAGCATACACCTCTCCAGCTGGAGTTGGCACTTATTAATAAAGTGTGAAGGCAGCAGTGCTAGGGATTCTCCAGCCCATGCTGGTGACATTCCTG
>NW_005842476.1:700811-749361 GCF_000455745.1 Alligator sinensis | reverse complement strand
TCTTTCAGCGTGGTGTTATCTTCCAGAAGGGGGTCGCCGGCTGGTCCTTCTGGCTGGACAGGTCTGGGCGAGTTGGAGATCAAGAGGGCGCCCCTGCGGGGCACTTTTCACTGCCTTTTATCTGTCCCTGGCAGACTTTGGTGACTCCCCAGTTTTCAGGTTTGCCCAATCCAGGGGTCATTGACCCTCGTGGGACTTCCCCCCCTCCCCCGGTGGCTACTGGATGGCATCTGTCAGCCCCAGGGGTCGTCCGCATGTACGTGCAGGTTTGGGAGTCCGTTGATGAATTTAGAATAGGGCTCTGGGAGCGGTTGATCTGGAGATATTCAGCCCAAAAGTTGGTCTCTGGCGTTGATTAACTCAGGCCAGGGCTTCTAGCCTTTGATCAGTGACGTTTAGAGATTTCCCGGTTGTTACATTGTCTTCTATTGAGTTCTTCCCTTGGTTGATCTGCAGCTTCCCAGGTGTTAATTGCTGTGTGCTACCTTGTTACACATTCAATCACTGATTCACTCGCTCTTTCAGGGGCCAGCCTGATACAGAGAAGGACAGTTTGATTCCTGCCCTTGTTAACATTGTTACAATGTATAACTTACTAAAACACATTTAGTTGAAAGGTGAGGAGTATAAAATATAAGCTACAAATGCCATGACACACAAATAGATAAAAATACGAAACTACAAGCGGAGACACAAAATGCACACATACAAATTTTAAAACACAATTCCTTATCTTAAAGTGAAAGAAAGAGGAAGGAAGAAAGAGAAAAAGAGAAACATATCCAAAGAAGGGAGAGCAAATGCAGGCAAGAGGAAAAGGGGGTTTTCTGCTACACTGGGATCCTGGCACTTCTGACTTGTTTCTTGATGGAGAGGTTTGTGTCTAGCCACCACAGACTGATAAAAATCCAGTTCATTCTGATATGGTCATAATTTGGAGATAAGTGAGTTCATTTAAAAAACCGGAGGCCCTGGAATTTCTGTGGATTCCACTTAGTTATGTTCACTAATATTCTGAGCCTACAGCAACAAACCGTCTTGCATTTTCAGGGTGGGTCTGAATTTCAGGGCTGTGTCCTCGTATTCTGAAATGAGTTTTACTCCAAATCAGGAAAATATTTCTCAAATCAACTTCCAAAACCAGAGCAGAATCATGCCTAGGGACACATGGTCTGTAGAAGATATCTGACAGTTTCTCCCTCTCTTAATCACTCTGTCCACTGATTTCTGAGGCCGTACCACCTTACTTTCAGTTCTAGCTGAACTGCTGCTGGATCTGGAGGTCTATAGTAGGTGTCACTTCTGTGGAGTGTCCCAGATTTTGTTCCCAAAAATGTTTTGCTTTACCTTTCACTCTTTCATCACAAATGTGCTCTGCATATGAGATCGAAAAGACATACTAACTTCAAATCACCTGTGAACATTAAAAAATGTTCCTTTGTACAGAAATTAGGGCTGTGCGAAACAGCACTGTTTCATTTCAATTTCTGTTTTGCTGTTTCAAAGGGACAGTTTTTTTGTTTTTCTGTTTTGAAGCACTGTTCTGTTTTGTTTCGTCAAAACTGTTTCGCTGTTTCAGTGTTTTGCCCATAGGCTATAATGAGGAATCATGAAAATGCCTATAACTTTGTCATTTCTTGCTTGATTCAGATGACCTTTCCAGGGATGACAGTCCTTTCTGAGGGCATGAGATCTGCCAAGTTTCAAAGAGATAGGTGCAGGTATTTCTGGGAAACTGCACTTCAAACTGTTCAAAGCAAAACTTGTATCACTTGCCAGCAGCAGCAGCCTGCTGTCATCCTGCTCGCAGATCTGGGGGACCGTGCCCCCCAGGAGGGCTGCAGGGTGGTGCCAGATTTTTCCCTGGGGATGCAGGCCCCCAGATCTGTGTGTGGGATGACAGCATGCTGCTGCTGCCAGCTGGGGCCAGCGCCAGTACCTGAGTCTGCCCAGAGCAACCTGCACCGAGCTCCAGGAAGAACCCAGTGCTGGCACTGGTCCCAGCTGGCAGTGGCAGCCTGCTGTCATCTTGCATGCTATTATTGTTTCACTTCCCTGTAGTTAGGAACTACAAATATTGAAGGCTAACTATAAGGAAAAAAATCCTGTCCTTGACTTGAATTTTAGAACTTAGGGTAGTAGGGCTGGAAGGGACCTGAGGAAGTCATCTAGTCCAGCCCCATGCTCAAGGCAGGCTTGTCTCTCACTAAATAATACTATATATTCATTATATCCTATTTAATCTGCTGAAATGGTACTGTATAATTTGCAGTAACACTGCCCATACACAGGGATTTTGCCGTACATCCTATGATGAACAATAGCTAGGATTATTTTTTTCTTTGTCTGTGTAACCACATGAAATATCACAGCTTCCTATTATTAGGGCTAGACACCTGGCTGTACTAATGAGTCTTGAATTCCAGTTGTATACATGAAAAGAAATGTTAAAAGAATGCATGAATCACTCAAAAATATCCATGGTATATAACATTGAAGGGTTTCTGCACTGAAAGCAATGATTAAACTGCCACTTTTGTTCATAGTTTTAATAGAATAGGTTTTAGTCATGAACAACATGTGCTCCCAGCAGCTGGGGCGGGGCATGGCAGCACTGATGGCGGCAGGAGCGTGGTGGCGGTAAGCGGGGAGTCCTGCTTGGGAGCGGGGAGGGTGGCGAGTGCCAACCAGGGATCAAGGACCACCCGCAGATGCTGCTGGCAGTGTCTGCGGCAAGGGGGGGTGGCGAGCAGTGACCACCTGCAGGCGCAGCCAGCAGCGTTGGCAGCGCCTTTTCATAGCGGGTGCACTGGCACACTCAGGAGGTACATGTACACCTGTGTGCACCCCCTACACATTGCCAATGGTTTTAGTCCTCTGTAAAAATATACATAAAACCCGAGTCTATATAATTCTCTAGCTGTAGACCAATTTCTATCATATTTCATATACTAAATATACAGTTTCCATATATAAAAAAAGTATATCTTACATTTTCAGTTTTGGAGCTTGCCTTGAACTTGATAGTTCTTTGGGCCATTAAAAAAAATCTTTTGTATAGATTGAGCAGGGGGACTAGAAAAAAATAAGAACAAGAACAATGCGAATTGTTTCTTTCCACCCCCCCCCCCCCGCCACCTTCCCCCACCACCCAATGTGGTATTGTGGTTGTAAATGTATTCAAATTAGTGTCAAATTCTTCTCTATCCCTAGATTTAAAAAGGCATTTTATCAAGGCTCATGAAAGTTAGAGGGATTGGTTTGGGATCTTTACATGTCTTCCAATTTAAAAGATGGTGGTTAATTGAAGAATTTGGCTAGAATGGATGATAGGAGGTTTGAATTAATTTAGCTTGTGGCCAAATCATTGTGAACATGATAGGATAACAAACTGTCTGTTGAAACTGAGATGTATTTTCCAGGTGTCTTAAAAGGGCTTGGTCCTGTGCCATTAACATCAAAGAGTGTTTTGCTGTTGATTTCAGTGGGAGCAGGATCAGACCCCTACTTGATCAGAAATTAAGACCAAAGGTGGCGGTGCAGGGTTATTAAAGGCATTAAAGGGGATGGAGATTTTCTAAGGGAAGCCATGATCGTTCATGATAAGGAAGGTACAGGAGAAATTGTGGTTGTTGGAGGATACTAATCCACCCATTCAGAAGAATATATTAAGCAATTCTCTTGGAGTATAACCTGGGATTTCTAGAGGAAGTGGATGCTCAGATTTATAGGGAATGATATAGGCCAGCCTAGGTTTAGATAACTCGGGAAACATTTGAAACTGAAGAGTTAAGTGAAGCCAACCTGTTTCTGAGATTCCCTTTAATCTTGAAATTGCTATACATGTGCTACATTTCTGTCTGATATAAATTGACCTAGTTCCATTAATATAGCCAAAGTGTATTTTTGCCATCTTAAAAACTGTCACCTTGGACTTTCTGTACACTTCTGTGAAAAGTGCCAATTTGATAATGATGGAGTGAGGACCCAGCTCCTCGTTTTAATATGAGAGGAAATACTGGTATAATATATAATGAACAAAGGTTGATTTCATATAATAATTGTTTCTGACATGCTGAGAATCAATCCCAATGAAAGTATTTTTAATGAGCAAAGTGTGCAAGGACCACTTGTTTCCATACAACAATTGTGGGCACTTGCTAGATGATGTGTTTGATAAATTAGCAAGGTCTTCTTCTGAATGGGCCTACAGGAGAATTTCAGTAGCTAAAAGACTGTTGCATATCTGAGATATGTTTTGTATAAGAAATCCATGTAACACCTCAGCTCCCTTAATGCTAAGTTATCTCTGTTTGTAATTGCTCAAATACCAGCAAATGTGGGTGGGGAAGGGGGAGGCAGGGTGTTAATAGGACTAGTAGCATCATAAATACTTTCTGTATGTACATTACATTTATACCTGTCTTACGTGCAAATGTTCACTGATATATTATCAGTAATTTATTATGTGCTATGACAAACTCTTCATATGTATGGCAAAAATACCTATTAACTAAGCCAATGAGGATTCTCCCTGAATATTTCCAGTGAATGGTAGGAAGCATTTCTCTGTCTCCCATAATAAACTGTTATTACAGAATAATTTGACATGGGTCCATTTCTCTCTGTAACTTGAATCTCAAGCTAGTCTAAAAGTCAGCAAACTGACTAGAATAATATGGTTAACATGACTTATCTATGCATTTCTAGTGCAGTCATCCATGTGGTATTGCAGTGACACATACTACATGAAAGCATTGATCAGTGTGTCTGTGGAATGTCTCACTTCCACAGAACCTTTTACATGAAAGGTTTGGAGACTAAGTGCCACTTTCCACCTAAACCAAACTTTTCTTTAAAAACCTGCTATGTAAAGGTGCCTGAAGCAGCAACCATTGAAGTGAATGGGAGACGTCAATTGATCTCAGTGGTGTTCAGTCAGGCCCTACATTCTTTAGTTTCTACCTGTGTTCACTCCTTTCCTCTATAAACCTTGTTTTAGCCTTTTGTCTCTTTAATAAATTACCTTTTTCCTCCCTATTTTTATCTGGAGACCAAATTTTATGCTTGGTTTCCGTACCCTTGGACTGCTCTAAATCTGATGTCCGAATTCTGTTCCTGAGCACCAATGCCATCTCAAGGCCATGAAGTCTTTTCCCAGGCATGAAGTCTTGTTGCCTAGGTTATAAGAGATTCACAAAGGTAAAACTTTCAGCCAGCTTTCATATATGGCACTGATGGAATGATATCAGGGTCAATTAGTTACCATTTGGAAATAAGAAATTTCTAACAAATGAAGGGGTCTGTCTCCAAGATGGATGAGGGGAAGGGAATGAATGAGAGTAAGTTCCTTTGGGAGAGACTGTATTCATTACATTTGTCTATGCCTACCACATGATGCCACCTGCATGGGGCCTTCACACATTACAATAGCATAAATAATAACCAAAGCATGCTTTTCTAGAGGTAGTAAACTCATTAACAAAGCTTCCCATTGTGGGCACTTCTGTGCCTCCCCTTTTGTCTGCCCTGGCAGATGTTATATTTATGGCACAATTGATCATGCCATGAATAGGAATCCTGCCAAGCATTCAGTTAATTTCTGGTGTGATAAAATGAGAAACCAGTGACAAAGATGTTCCACACATAATGTGGAACACTTTGTGGCTGGTTTGCATCATGCCTTAAACTGAATATGTGTTGCACCTGGGCCTTCCCTATGCCAGATCACACTCCATCTGCCACAAGCTGATTGCCAGTATTGGGGGTGGGTGGATAGCTGTAGCCTGGTTGGAGACCCTGGGCTGCCCTGATCCCTATGCCAACCATCAGCTGATAGCTGACAGGGGGACCGGGGCTACCCAAGGGTCTGCAAGGGGAGAGTTAATTAGATCACCCTGTGTGGCAGGTTCAAAGATGCATATTGACTGCTCTGCATGTGGGGCTGTGGGCAAGTGCTGGGTGGGAGAAAACTAATTGGCTTGAAAACTGAGCACCATGAAGTTCTGCATGAAGCTGGTGTCATAAAGCTTTGAAGTTGTTGAGTAGGGGAACCTGTCAACATCTCCTGCCTGTCAGTTCATTGCTTTGTACCTGCAGTCCCATGCCAGCCTTCATGGTACTCAGTTTTCAACTTGCCACTGCAGGGAGGCCCTGGATTGTGCACTGACAAATAGAAAGGGCATGTCTCGGATCGGATTGTTGATCACAAATCGCACATCCTGCCACGCACATGTGGCATGACAGGACTTGAGATTGTTGGGGTTTTGGATCAGATTCAATCATGCCATTAAATGAATGTCTGCCATGGGCCTGTGTTTGGTAACTGGAGTATCCAGATGAGCAGAATTTTGGGGAAAATTCATTAGTGGAAATGTATTTCTGATGTGCTACAATATTAACTTGTGGACAAGGACAACAGAATCCCTCCCACAGCCCTACAGTCCTCAGCTTGAACACTGTGGACACATCCCTAATTACCTCCAACCCTTGCTAGAAAACGACAACCATGGCTAGCTATGGGGGACAAACCTGTCCTCACTTACAGAGAGCCCCTCGAAGTCAAGTGGCATCTCTCCAGCAATACCATCTAACTTGTCTCACCAAGGTACCAGACCTTGCTCAGAACCCAGATGCCAGCTCTGCCCCCTCATCAACATGGACCACATCATCACTGGACCAAAAAACACAGGATTATAACATCTGAGGTTCATTAATCTGCTCTGAGGTTCATTAATCACATGCTGCTTACAGTGTCCCTCTGCTGTCTACATTGGGCAGACAGGCTGATCTCTATATGGGAAAGAATGAATGAACACCAATTTTTCCTCAGTTCCAGAAAGAAGCATGAGCCTGGGGCAGGACACTAACCTCCCTGGATATTCTATCACTGATGCCAGAATAGTTGTTCTTAAACAACGAAAATTTACAAACCACCTTGAATGGGAAATTTTGGAACAAAAAAATTACCCACAGACTGGTTTGTTTAAGTATAGTTAAATCAAGACTGGATGCTTACCCTATTACCCTCATGCCCCTCCATGGGTTCATTGTTCTGTTTTCACCTTTCCCTCTCTATGTAATCTTTTGTATTCAAAATAATGCTTTCTATTTAGAAGCTCTACTATCTTCATAGCAGTCCTTTTATAGCACTGCTGAAGTGAGCTGTTACTTACCAAACATATTCATCTTTGATTTAGTTTAGGTAGTGTTGCACCTTATAGATTATCTTTTTCAGATATATTCTAGCATTCTCTTGAAGTCTTGGGGTGGAGACGAAAACTTGTCAGTTCTGGTTTGTTGAGTAATTGTAAATGTATCAACTTGACATAATCAAGTGACACTGAAGTTAATACATGGAAGCAAATATGATCCTGTTATGTGGTCAGGATTTGGTCATGATGCATGGTAATCAGTCAAGAGAAATTTTAAGATTGCTAAACAAATAGTAGGAAGGATACTGATGTCTGTCTAAAATGTCACCAACTACTAAGTCAGCTGTATTTTCACCATTTATTGATGTCCCTTTTCCCAGAATTATATGTTTAAAAAGTTGTATGATCTTCCAGGCCATCAGTTACCTGTCTTTCATTAGACATAGTAGGATTAGATGTCAGTTCTTTGCCAATCAGGAATAAGTATAATTGAAAAATGTTGTTTTTTCCAGGACTCATCATTTTAGGACTAAGATTTTTTTCTAATTGGTAAGACAGTGGACGACTGTCTTGTTTTTAAGTGTAAAGAAGATACTGTAGGGATGCTGTGTGGTAACAGTGTGAATCACTGTTTTCTGGATGGATGACTGACACAAAGGATGCTACTTTTTGTGCTGATATTATTACCTTTCAGCACCTATCCTCATTCATAATACTTTTATCTCACTGATGTTGAGTAGATATTAACATAGGATGCAACTACACGTATAAGAAAAGAAAGTACATAGAACTCTAATTCTGCAATCAGCATTCATTCTTTTTTTAAAATATCTAATTATCCAATTAAAGTAATTGAAGCAAGGAGTTTATCTTGTTGCTGGGGAAGCAGATCATCTACCTTTCACATGTGCAGAGCAATCTCAGGCAGGAGACGTGTCTTCTTCCTTTTAGGCCAGCTTGACAAGAGCAGTACATTTCAGTTCCAAGCCTGCTGAGATGTGGAAGTTGTGAACCACAGGAAAGCCTTGCACAGTTCAAGGACCTGGTCTGTCTGCTGGAAGGACTGCCAGGAATGATAAAAATAATAAATTTCATTTTACTGCTTCTCTCTGTTGTAATAAATTTGTCCTGCATCTTTAAAAAAAACTCCACACATGGGCCAACTTTATAAATCCCTAGGGATGAATATGCATACAAAAGTAACATTCTTTTTCTTTGCACTTCTGTTTGCAGTGTCCTTTTATAATTTGTAGGTGTTCAGTTGGGTTGGAAGAATAGACTGAGATTCAGTACATGCATGTCAGTATGGTACTGGTTTTAGGTTAAACAAAAATCCAGTAAATTTCCTGGTTTTCTTTTTCTTTAAATCTGGTCAAAAATGTTTCTGATTTAGAGAGCAGATTTTGTGACCTGGCTTATCTTCTTGTGTGCCAATGTCACAGTTTTATTATGTGGCACAATGTTTATATCATTATGATATCTATTTTGCTAGTGGCAAGAGTAAGTTTGATTGCTATTCCAATCACATATAAACTTTATTTGCCCCAGTTCTTGCCTGATATAAATGGGAGTCAGTGCAGCATCACCACTTTACAACAGGGCAATCTGGACCATAATACATAGATAATGTCCAACAACAATGGAATGCTATCAATGCGCTTTGGTTTTATTAGGCAAGAAACTATAGTGAATCTGTATGAGAGCTTTGTTTCCTAATGATTTCCAGATTTTAGTTTTCTGAAAGAGGAACTAAATTTGTGTTGGAACTTCCCAGTAATCTCTTGTTGTTTTCAAAAGTTATTTGAATTACATCTCGGATGTATACAATGTTATTAATGGATGTTAATTTCTTCCAAGACAAATAAACATCCAAACTAGTCTTAAACTGTGAAATTGAGACCTAGTTATCCACTACTGCCTTGTTCAATGGTCTTCAAATCTGCTGCTTGGTTTCCTCCTAAGGAAGATAATAGCACTGCCACCTGTAAGATTTTAATCTGCATCTTGCTATGGGGGAAGCAGATCACCTAACTTTTACATGCGCAGAGTAATCTCATGTGAGACAGAAGAGGAAGTTCTTATTCTCCTCCTTCCCCTTCCCCTTCTCCTTCCCATCATCATCATCATCACCATTTTATTTTTGTTGTTGTTATTTACCCCATGTCTTGTAAATATGTGGGTATTATTAAAAGGGTGTACACATTTATCTGATCAACTAACAGCATCTTGTGTGGTCTACTTTATAAGTACTTTTGAGGGTATATGGAAAAAGAATGTAGGGCATGATTCAGGACTCAGTTATATTGCAGTTATGTCTAAATAGTGATAGTGGTATAAAGCATATGAAATGGAGTGGAGATCCCTTGATGTGTTTAAAGCAGATACATTTAAATGGCAACATTAAAATGAAACAAAATGCCTAAAATATTTCCAGGAAAAAAGTTAACATGACAAGTTTTAGCTCAGAGTACATTTTTTACAATTCAATAACTTCCCCCTAATAAATATGCTGAACTATACTATGGGCAAGATAGGCAATGAATGAATAAACTATCAGTAGCAATAGTGGCCATATAAAATGGGCATTAATACTTACCTGTCAAAATACACAATCTAATTTTATAGGCTTTTATGATGAAAGAAACAACAATGGTGATTTGCCCACTTGTCCCCAAGTCCCCTTATTCATGTAGCTCAAACGAGCAAGTAGGATGTTGTAAGGCTGTGTAATGGGTTAATAACATTTTTGCAATTAAAACGCTCCTAAATGCATTATAAATATTAACCAACTGGTGCTCCTAGTGGCAATTGTACAAATACATTCTTGCAGATGGAGAATGGAGACAGGTTAATAGCCTGAGATGTTCTCAAGCCCACTCTGAAAGCACAGAAAGAAAAACAGCTTCCCGTTATAATTCATGGCACTATACAGGAAGTGCCATGAGTTACAATGATCCCCCTGAACCCAACAGAAGTTCGCTGTTGCGTCCTGGGGGTTGGGGAATCCAGCTGCTGGCTGTAAGCCTGTGGCTCGTCTCCCATAGCAATGTTCCTCCCAACTCCCAGTGCCAGTGCTGTTTTCAAAATGCGAGGGGAGAAGGGGAGCAGAGGGAACTCATTCTTGGGGATTAACTAGCCAGCGATAGAGGGTAGGGTGAGGGGATTGAAGCCCCTCACCTCAGGGGAGGCTCCAATCTACCTGCTTCACTCTGCACCTCTGTCTGAAAAGACCCCAGACTGAACTCCCTCCACTCTTTTTTCCCCTCCCATCCTGAAAACAGTGCCAGTCAGCTCATGGCAGAGTCAGAGTGCGAATGCTGGAGTTCCTGGTTCTGCTGTCCTCAGAACATCATACCATGTCTATCTTGGCACTGCCTCTGCAATGGGTTAGTGTCCTTAGCTCCCACTGTTGCCTGTGGGAACCTGCTGTGCATAATGTCTCTGCTCCATGTTTACTATGTTGTAAAGTCAATTTACTATCTAGGAATTGTGTTGTTGCTACCCTAAGATGTGAGATCATACCATTTATTTTTGCAGTTCTAGATGCTGTGCACACAAGATCATTAAAAATCTGTGCTACAGAGTGCTTTAATTCAGCCTTGAACTAACTAATGATCATGTGCTAGAAGAGAGATAACAGAAGTCAGATGGTTGGGACAGAAAGTGGCTCCTGGGAAAAGGTATGATTGAAACAAGGAAGAAGGATTGAGATCAATGAATGATGGTGGACAGGGCTGAAGGGGACTGTGCACATGCTGAAGGAAAAAAACAGGTGGAAGGGGCAAAAAGAAATTAAGCTAAAGGGAATTAGGAATAAGGGAAGAACAAAACTGAAGGCAGCGAAGGTAGAGAGGAATAATACTTTCATTCTTACAGTACTTCATGGATATTCTCAAACTTATCTTGTAAGAGCCAGGGCAGCAGTTATTGAAGATTAGGGAGAAGGTAAGTAAATAAGGACCAAAGTGGAAGTAAATTTAAATAACCCAAGATTTAGGTAGGCTATCTGGATCTTTTTTTTCCCTTGAGTCATGCAGACCAAATTTTCTATTTCTTTTATTTCTAACAGGAACTGAGTCAAGGGTGGCCAACCTGGGGCATGAGTATCACAAGTAGCACAGGACAGCCTCTAAGTGCAGTACACGCAAGTTCAGGGATAGGACAGGCAGCACAGTGGCAGATATTGCAGAAAGCAGAGCAGCAGATCAGGCAGGGGAAGGGGAATGGAGTAGCATTTAGGGAGGGCCTGAGGCTTATTTTAGGGCACATATGCCAAAAAGGTTGTCCCCCCACTGAACTAAATCAGCTTTTCCACACGTAATTCCACAAAATCATGATTTTGTATGACTGTATTACTAGATTGGGCTCAAGAAGGGGAAAACCCTGCTTCTCTATTTCAGCAGATGTGTAAAATACCCTTTCCCCCAAAAGAAAACCCAAATGAAACAAAACAAAACATAAAAACATAAAAATGGGGATTCAAACCTCCTTCTACAATCAAAAACCTTAAAATTGTTATAGTTCTACTCAATGAGTTCAAGGACAATGAAAGGCCTCCTTTTGTTAAAATGCTCTGTTTTTTTTCTCAGAGGAACATAGCCAAAAAGTCTATGAACTACACTTATCTATGTCAGAAAATCCCTATACTGGGAGCAGGTAGTAAACTACACATTTTAATACACTATTGTTGTACTAGTAGCCAGTGGCACTTCAGGTATTCAGTGTTCTGGCTCTGCTTTGAAGGATAATCCTATCTCTCAACCCATATACTTTGTCCATTTATTTATTCTCCATTCTTTAATCAAACAAAGCTTCTAATAGTTTTCAGCTGGAGGATTTGGCCAACAGTAGCCAATAAAACTAAACTTTGTTCTGTTGATCATTGTGATCCTAAAACACTCTGAGACTTGAAAGTGAACTTCTCCAAAGGCTACGTTCCAACTTTTCACTCTGCTAAAGAACAGAAGAATAAAATTAAGAAAGAAAAATAGCCACAAAGAGACAGATGACAAAACTCAATTACACTCCAATATGTTTTAGCAGTCAGTTACTTCTCAGGAGAAACATTAAACATTTACCTGGCAGTCTGAATTCTTCTTCCCCTTTCCTCTAATTTGGAACATGAAATGGAGCAAATTTTGCAGTAATCAAGGGAAAAGACAGGATATGCATTATGTTTTGTCTGTTATTTGATCATGCAGTGTAAGTTATCTATACACAGGGTATTTACTTAATGAGGTCAGTGAGTTTCTCCATTCTGTAGGATGAACAAAAACAGTCTTTGAGGACTCAGTCTATCCTGTTTCAGAACTATCACAGGTGCTTCTGGACAACAGGAACACTTATTATTTACCCTGTACATCCCCCTTGGGTGGCTTTCGTTGCGTGGATCAGACTTCTTCACTGATAGTTACTTATGACTTAGACATTCTCTTTATGGCTTAAAACGATAATGAATTTTTGTTCAAAATATATTGCTGGGCATACTCACAATACTCAGGTACTCAATGGCCATGTATCAGGTTCTTGCAAATGGAAGTGAGACCTGGGGGTTAAGAGTTCCCACAAGTATTATGCAAATCAGTGTCTAGTGATCTGACAAACTGAAATGGTGCTTGTTGTGGGGTTCCTCAGGAGAAGAGGGGCAGCATATACTTGGGATATACTAGTTGCATATTATTAGTTAAGACCAAGAGCCAGATCCAAATCAACCTTATTGGTACTTTCACTTAGCTGTTGAAATTCCTGGAGGTGTTTTGCTTCAGGAGAGTGATCCAGATTGATTGGGTTAGGCTGTATACAGAGAAAGGGGAGAGGTAGGTATCCCCCAGACATTATTTTAAGTGTCTAATCACTGAGCAAGGAAGTGCCTTGTCCTTGAAGCTCAGGGCTCAACATTCAGACCAGGTACAGGCATTACACATAAACTGGTCTACGTGATTGGAAATTGAACTAAACCCATAACCATACAGAAGTTTAGGGCATTTATACATGTATGTTTTTGTCCCATGATGCGCTGGAGATACGCTGTTTCGGAGCAGACTGATTTAATAGACATTAGGCCTGGAAGGGACTGCAGAAGATCATCGGGTCCAGCCCCTTGCCCCAAGGGCAGGAAGTCAGCTAGGGTCAAAGGATCCCAGCAAGATAAGCATCCAAATGCTTCTTAAAGGAGTCCAGAGTAGGTGCTTGCACCACCTTTGGAGGGAGTCTATTCCAGGCCTTGGGGACTTGGACATTAAAGAAGTTTTTCCTTCTTTACTGAACTGATTAATTGAATCTGTTCTGCATGTGAGCTGATGTGAACTGCACTGCACCACTTGCAGTTCTATAAGCAGCAAAATGTGCATCAGTGTGCAGAAAATGGTGGTGGTGTACTTTTGAATGAAAGCACTGCTGATGTGTTGTAGTTTAAAAGTGCACCACTGCCATTTTCTCAGCACTGACGCTCATTTCGCCACTTATACAACTGCATGCTCCACAGCACTGGGCACTTTTCAAAGCACCCACTGCTGCAGCACGTGCATGTGTGCAAATGCCCTGCGTGCACATAGGCTTTTCTAAAAATGGTGGAAGATAGACCTGGTTTGATGTGCACTCAAATCTAATCAGTTTAGATTAGACTGGTGAATTCTGGAACCAGCTTCCAAGGGAAGTGGTGCTGGCTCCTACCCTGGGGGGTTTTAAGAAGTGGCTCGATGCCTACCTGGCTGGGGTCATTTGAGCCCAGTTTTCTTCCTGCCCAGGCAGGGGTTGGACTTGAAGATCTACAAGGTCTCATCCGACCCTACTTCTATGATTCTATGACCTTCTGTACCAAAGCCCCTATCAATTCAAATTATATCGCTGTCCTCTGGCATCCCAGTCACCCGTGCAGCCCCCTACTACCCCCTACTACTCCCCTCACAGGGAAGTAATGCTAGCGAAGTGCCCAGCAGGACTCATCCCTGAGCTTTCCCAGAGCCAAACCAGCACAGCCTCTCTCCCCAGACCTACCTTTGGCCATCTATTAGCCATAGGCAGGCAGTGGGGGAAAGGGAGGCATCTGTGTCCTCTGTACAAGCCCTGGGCCATGTCCTTGCACCCTCTAACAAAGCACCACAAGATGTACACACAGATGTGATACTAAGAGCACCGGTGTGTGGGCACAGCCCCATGGACCCTGACCTTGGCTCCCTTACACCCTTCCAGGGACCCCCATGCTCAGTCTCTAAAAGTCTGAAACAGCCTCCCCTCCCTCCCCCATTTTCACTCACAGAAAGGTGCTAAAATTGTTTATTGAGCTCTTCAAACAAACTGTAAAAAACACTTGGTGCTTCTTCCCAGTCGACAATGCCCCTTCCTGGTTGGCAGAAAGGATACCGAGGCCAGGGACAGGAGATAACTTGCAGCTATGTATGAGAACCACTAGAGTTGCAGTACAGCAGAATGAGACAAACTTCCCTTTGTTAGAGAATCCCACTACCTCCCTTGCAGTCCAAGGAAGACACTGATGTGATGGCAGGAGTCCCATATAGGAAATGTTATCCCAGCTGCTCCTGTGCTGCTGCCAGGGTGACTCCTGAGTTGTACACCTGGAGAGGATGCAAGTGGCACTCCTGCACTTTCCCCTCTCCCCTCTGATCTGATCCCTGGGGAAAGACCATCAGTGCCCCCACCCCACTCCATGTGTCATGGCACAGACAGTCACTGTCCTGACCCCTAACAGCAAGCTCCACCCCCACCACCACATCCCAGTCCCAGCCCCCCCCTCCCAACCCTTGATAGGAAAGAAACCCCCACCCTCACCTTCAATCCCTTCCAGAGTATTTGAACTAGAAGAACAGTGCTGGAAAGCCAAGGGTGGCTCATTGCAGGACTTTTCTTAGGTGGCTGGGGTATGGGGAACTTGTCCCAGGGTCAGGTCATGGGTTTGGCAATGCACTAATATTGTTGGCAATTGTGAACTCATCTGGGTGTGTCAGCACATCATAGCAGAGCCACGGGTAGCACATGAGGTGGATTTTCAGGTTCAGTGGCAACCCAGGATTCCTTGGTCCACCACCAAAGCAGGTGTCCCCCTTCCAGCTCTTGAGCAGCTCCTGGGGGCCCATCTCCTGCCGCAGGAGTGCCACATATTGCCTGGTTCTTCCCTGGGAGTAGTGACAAAACTCATCTCTCTGAGTCTGGCTGACTCTCTCCAAGGAAATGTTGGGACCAAAGTACCACTCCTGAACACAAACAGCATTGAAACACCTCTCCTGTAAGGGAAGGAATGGGGTGTGGGTTGGTGTAAGAGATTTGCTGTTCTGACCGTGTCTCATCCGGACAATGGTGGGATCTAAGTGCTGCACACACAGGGATGCAGTGCTGAAATGGGAAGGACGGGAGTGGTGGGCAGGGAGTGGTGATCCATTGGCATTCTCTGGAGTGCTTAGCCTGCTCCAGGGATGATCCAAGTTCCCGTGG
Source organism: Alligator sinensis (assembly GCF_000455745.1). Taxonomy (NCBI): domain Eukaryota; kingdom Metazoa; phylum Chordata; order Crocodylia; family Alligatoridae; genus Alligator; species Alligator sinensis. The sequence continues at coordinate 733,759 of NW_005842476.1, read as the reverse complement.
GGTGCAGGGTCCCTGGACCCCTTGAGGGAGCCAAGAAGATGTCTGTCACAGTACCTGCATAGGGACCTGTCTCCTTCATCCCCAGCATCCCATTCCAGGACCGCTGTAGGACCTGCTGCCTACCAGAAGCACTGCTGGGACCTTGGTCTCCACTGTGCCAGGTGGACAGCAGCAGCCGGGCTCCCAGCTGTAGGGGGGGAAGGTTCCAGACAGGAGACTTAGCACAGCTGCCTCATTGTCTGCACATAAACACTCAGGCAAGTGCTGAGAGGGTCTGAGATGCCTGCCCTTGTACTTTGTTTTTATCAGTGAACATTGCAACTTCACACAAAGGCTCTGTCTCCCCTGTCTAACTTAAGAGAGACAACCTGTGTGAGGAAGGAAGTTGTGGGGAGGATGCAATGATGGCCTAAGGCTAGGGGGCTCTACATCTTTAAAGTGCATGAGGGGTGTTTGTAGGAGGTATTGAAGAAGCAAAGAGAAGCTGCTGCAGGCCTTGGTCACTGCCTCCAAGCTCTGGGCATGCAGATAACTCCTGGCACCAGGAGCTGTGGGACCAGCAGAAGGAGAGACTTGAGATGTGAAGGGAGGACATGCTTGGGCTGGGGGAAACCTACACCTGGGCTCCCAAGGCACAGGAATTGGGGGTTGTGATGGTCACCCACTGTTTTGAGGAGGCCACCTGCACCTCTGCAGAGCTGGCAGACTTGTAGCACCCAGTGGCAGCTGCTTAATAGCACTGCCCCCACCAGTTTCAGAACAACATTATCAATGTCATGATCATGACTATGCTCATGCACTACACATACACAACAAAAAGTTGAGTATGCGCAGTAAGCACCTTGGGGTGATCTCCTTACTGTCCGAGTAGAGCATGTGCAGTAGAAACATTTCAACAGTTAGAATGGATGGCAATAAATACTTGTACTGATGCCCCAGCCTGGGTAAAGAGCTGTTGGGAGGAAGGAGGAAAGACAGGGGGTGCCACATGCAGAGACATGCACTGGCCCCAGGCAGCCTGCAGCGCAGCTCCAGCAGCTAAGTGGGGGAAAGGGGGATTGAGGCTCCTGTAGGGAGGGAGCTGGGTAGGGCTGGGGGGCTGCTGCCGAGCCAGGTGGGGCATAGAACTGGGGCTGCAATGCGCAGCTGCAAGGTCCCAGTGGGGAGCAGGACAGGGCCGCAGGTGGCTCATCTGGGGGGAAGGGGAGGGTGGGCTCCTCACTGTCGCATGCACTCCCAGGGGGCAGGGGGGACCTGTGCCCCTCAGAACTGTACCCAGGGAAGGCACAGGCTGTGGGCTTGAGCTCCTGTCCTGCTTCCCTCCCCTGGGGCTTCAGCACAGCAGTGGATAGTGGGGCTTTGCAGGGATTCCTCGCTGCTGAGAGCTGCCCCAGTGATGTACCCCCTGTGCATGCCGCTGCTTTGAGGAGCCCTGCACTGCTGCCCTCACTGCAGCCCCACGCATAAGGAGCACATTGCCAGTGCAGCAGGGGGTGAGAAGCAGCAAGGAGTAAGTTTTCTGCCTGGCTCCTCTGCTCTTGTAGCACCGGGTCATGGGGGGAGAACAAGGTGGCAGGGAACAGCAGCGAGCAGGGGGCCTGCTGTTCCCTGTTGCTTTGTTCTCCTCCCATGACCTGGCACTGCAGGGAGCAGAGGAGTCATGCAGAAAACCACCTCCTTGCTGCTTTTCACCCCCCACTGCCCCTGTGATGTGCCCCTGTGCATGGGGCTGCAGTGCAGGCAGCGGCGCGGGGCTGCACTCCTCAAAGCAGCAGCAGCAGGTTCAGGGGCACATCACCGCGGGGGAGGGGCAGCTCACAGTGGCGAGGAATCCCCGCACAGCCCACTGTCCTCAGCTGTGCAGGGTCGCTCCCATGTGAGGCTCCACCCACCCCACCTGAGTCACAGGTCATCAGCTGTGCCTGGCAGCGCCTGGAAGGGAAACTTATGGATAGAGTCCCAGATCACTTTACATCCACTTACAACATCCTATTTGGCACCATCACTGCCTCCCATGGACAGCCTGTACCTGTTCTGGCCAGGAATGGCAGGAGAGGCTGCTGCGACCCCCCCATCACATGCCATGCCCTACTCCAGGGACTCTTTCCTGGGGTGACATGGTTGGGAACCCTGGATGCTGGCTGGGGAGGGGCACTCCCCACTGTGCCCTGACTGGGAGCAGCCAGGGTGGGAAGGGGACTTGGGACAGGAGGAGTGGCATGAGGGAGTCAGTGACCAGTGGTTCAGGGAAGCTTAATGACCCCAGGTGATGCCCACTCTAGTGGGCAGTGGTGGGTGAGGGGAGCAGGACCAGGGTGGCAGGGCAGGGCCATCAGAGACACCGCCCCCTTCTCAGAGCTGATCCACTCAGCCAGGGGATTAGGGGGTTCCAGAAGGTGTAAGCATCATGGGCACTGCCCACCCAGCCAGTGAAGATGTGTGAAGTAGCCATGGTGGGTGATGACTCTCTGCAGAACAATAGAGAGGTAGGCCTTGCAGTTGATGAATGCCTGGGTGGCCTGCGCTGGGCAGAAGGTGCTGTCCACAGCCCCTCCACAGTTGGTGAAGCCCATGTGGTGGAAGCTGGCAACCACCTCCTGTGGGTTGATGAAGCAGATTATGTGGTTATCTAGGACATCCTGGATGATCAGGCACACTTCCTGGGTGGCCTCTCCAGCTGTGGTCTTGCCCACACGAAATTGGTTAATGATGTAGTGGTAACTATTGGGGGTAGTCACATTCATGATGGTGATGGCCACCCGCTTCTCCAGGGTAAAGGATAGCTGCATGGTAATGTCTTTGTGCACAATGTCGGGGGCCAGCTGAGTGATCATGTCCATGATTGTGGCCTGGTACATGCAGAAGGTCTGGACGTACTGTTGATTGTCTCAGGTGCCCAGAACTGGTACTCGATGGTTGGGAGGTGGTGCCAGAGCACACCAGTATCCATGGGGTCCTGGGTGGCCTCATCTTCGCTGGCCATGTGAAAGCAGTGGCTCAGTCCAGGACACTTGATGGGCACAGGGTGTGGTGGGTGGCCCCACACAAGATGTCTAGCTGCTGGCTGTGGGACATGAAGCTGCATGCTATAGTGACCAGCTACTGGGTAATGTCCAGGTGGGTGCACATGATGTCCCACAGTCTTCAGCAACAGTTGCGCAGGGCAACAAGTAGGACATGCCACAGCTCCTGGGTCTCCCTACTTAGGCAAAGGCACTGGGATGGCATGGCAGGGTTTGGGGAGGCCAGATTATGTGGGCATGTACAAGTTATGATGGAGGGCGCTTGTTCTGGGGCTCTCCTGGAAGCCTAGGGCTGGGCATGGGGGAGGGCCCATGGTGATGTGGCAGGGGGTAGGGGTGTGCTGGGGGAGGGCCCATGGTGATGTGGCAGGGGGGAGGGGTGTGCTCACACATGACCAGCAGCTAGTCAGGGGTGGCGGGGGTGCTCAGGTGTGTTTGGCAATCTCTGGCAGCCTGGAGAGCCCAGGGGGCCTGCTCTGAGGCATGCAGAAATGCCCTCAACCTGTTGGCCTTGGCTAATGCTGGCAGCCTGCATATTCTCACCACCAGGGGGTGAACATGTGTTCTGTTCACTATCGAGCTATCCTATGCCACTTACAGAATCCCACATAAGTTAGATTGATTCCTCCTCAGGCTTTTTGAACATCTCTACTTAGCTGCAATCATTCTTGGGATACAGAGGGGAGGCATCTACCTTAACCAAGATGCCTAATTGACATCTCTATTGAGTTCAGTATAAAGCCTAGTATTATAGGTTTACTTCCCAATACCCGTGGTGCTGGTGCTGGTGCTGTTTTTCGTGACTTTGGCACCTAAATTTTGCCAAAGTCCTACTCTGGCATCTACCAGGTTGATTTGTCTTTCAGCACTCCTGCTAAAAAGGTCCTGGAATGAACTACTACTTAATCTTGAACTGCAGAGTGTAAATGTTAGATGTTTTCTTGTATATTGGAATATGACTTCAGGGACTATTCTATATTATTTTATAGTTTGACAATGTCGATTAATGCTTGTAGAATCATCCTCATGTATTAAACATCCAGTAGCTGATGTTTCAGTTCTTTTATACTTTAAAGTGAATTTAGTGTTTGCTACAAGTGCTAGACAGGCAGCTCTGTAGACGAAATTCCTCTGTTTGTTCACAAAGCAGGTAATGGTAACCAGGTTAGTTATAGTACCAGGTTTTCCTGTTACCACATTAACATAACTTAACAAACTGACTGACTAGTTTGTGGGCTGAGAAAACGAAGCAGTCTTGGTACGCACTGTTCATGAGGTACATGTTAAAGCTGCTCTCAAAGTGTTATGGTGCCATGAGGTGCCATTAGAGTCACAGCAGCACTGGACCATTTGAATAAAGGTACCACTTTAATTTAGCTGGGTCAGCAAATAGCCACTGGATAATTTTTACAAACACCCCTGAGTGGAATTGTGGTGGTGCCTTAGAGAAGAAAGTGTGTGTGTATCCTATTGCCGGGCCTCAAGACTTCCACTCCCCAATAGCACTTTAATGTTAAAATGGTGAGATAAAGAGATGGATGAGCAAAGGGGTACTGTGAATTTTTAGTAGCCCTAGGGAAAAAAGATGTTGAGATTACAGCAGACTATCTCAGTTGAACGCAAAAAGGTACAGATGGGAATCTTCTATTGTGAGTGCCTCTGGAATATATAAGGGGAATTTTATATATGCTGATGAAACAGAATGATGACAACATGAGCTTCTGTGGCTATGAAGAAAACTGTACAGACATCCCAGAATAGCACTGACATCTCACACATTCTTCAGTCATCATTCACTGTTCCTCTACTTCTGCACTATATGAGACTTAGGAAAATAGGAGTTACCTTGTGCTCTTATAACACAATGTCTGTGTTTATTCTCATGAAGAATATTATTATCCTTATCTATTTAAAATTGTGCTAAAGTAGAAATGTTTTATGGTATGTAGAATGCTCTTACCTGGCTTGATTTATGCAGTCTCTATTATTCCTCTATTATTTGACCTCAACAACCTTATGGTCCAATGGCAGGGGAACTGGCTCTGTGGTCAGACCCAGAGAGTGATTGTAGATGGAACCGAGTCAACACGACACATGGTGACCAGAGTCGTTCCCCAGGGTTCAGTTCTCGGACCACTACTCTTTAATATACTCATAAATGATCTGGATGCGGGTGTCAGAAGTGGACTGGCTATGTTTGTAGGTGAAATCAAATTATGGGGAAGTGCGGTCACTCTAGAGGATAGGCTGGAGATTCAGACTGACTTGGACAGGCTTGCAAGGTGGACGGATCAAAACCTGATGACATTCAACATGGAGAAATGCAAGGTACTCCATCACAAGAGAAAGAACCCACATCATACCTATAGGCTCGGCAGTGCTACACTCACTAACACCATGCCTGAAAGAGACTTGGGGGTCATGATTGACCACAAGATGAACATGAGCCACCAATGAGATACTGCAGCTGGCAAAGCAAATAAAATCTTGGCTTGCATCTGCTGATGCATCTCAAGCAAGACCCAAGTTGTCATTCTCCCACTTTACTCAGCCTTGGTGAGACCATAGTTGGAGTACTGCATCCAATTCTGGGCTCCACACTTTAGAAAGGACATGGAGAACCTTGAGAGAATCCAGAGGAGATCAGAGGTTGATACACAGTAGGCCTTATGAAGAAAGTCTGAGAGGCATGGGACTTTTCAGCCTGGAGAAGTGTAGGATCAGGGGGGACTTGGTGGCAGCTTATATGTACATAAGGGGTGTGCATCAGGATCTGGGAGAATATCTGTTCACCAGAACACTCCAAGAGAAGACAAGGTCAAATGGTCACAAACTGCTGGAAGACCATTTTAGACTGGACATAAGAAAAAATGTCTTTATCGTCTGAGTCTCCAGATTCTGGAATAGACTCCCCCCGGAAGTGGTGCAAGCACGTACTTTGGACATGTTCAGGAAGCATTTGGATGATTATCTTGCTGGAATCATCTGACCCCAGCTGACTTACAGCCCTTTGGGCAGTGGGCTGGACTTGTTGATCTTGCGAGGTCCCTTCCAGCCCTAATGTCTATGAAATCTATTCCTGAGGACTCAGATGGTTATGTTAGCTGACTTTCTCTCAAGGTTGAGAACTTGTATTATAAGAATGGAGTCCATGTTGCATAGTCCCAAAACTTATGATATGTGTGCAAGACACAGAGAATGGGAAGGATCAGGGTTTGGAGCAAAAGCAGACTGCCATAATCTAATGCAAGCTAAGCTTGCGTAAGGATGTTTATGACAGACAGGAGCCAACTGCTAGGATTAAAAGGGTTGTCATTGCCAGCTGCAATACCTCCAGGGGATGACGTACAGTTTCTGAAAAACAAATAACAGTATGCTAAGATATGCTGACAAATTCACACATTGGCAAAGATGCAGAAAATGCAACTTCCAGCTAGATAGTCTCAGTACACCTCCGATTGACTTAGATTGAAAAAGGCCTCTTTATGTCTTCTCTCACAGTGCTATTGCCTAAGAACCATTAGGAAACTGATCTTGTTCTAACCGGGGATTCAAGGCAACTTCATCAACTAGTTATGTCTGTTCCAGTAGCTGTTGTATACAATAGCATATCTAGTACCCCATGAACAGGTAAACAGCTTTAAATTAACAGTATGGAGCAGGTAAAATATTTTTCATTAATGGAGCTTTTAATGATTTTAATCAATACCTATTTTTGAAGTTTTTTCCCCCTTCTCTCCTAGAATGTCTCTGAAGCCTGATCAGTGGCACCCTTCCAAGTGCTGGAGAACTTGATGAAGCTGGATTTTTTCATCTTGGAAACCAAGTCCAACTAGTCTTACTGTGATGAGTTTTTTACCTACTCCCCATATAAAAGCTGGAAAATGTCTTTGTAGTGGAAGATCTGTCTCAGAAGGGGACAAACACATGGTCTTTGATGGTTGATGAGTTTTGCTTTTTGATAGAGATGACTAGGAAAAAATCAGCAGAGCCATTTTTTCTACAGGATAATGTAGTTACATTCATGAAATCACATTTCTTTTGCTAAAACTTTGCTTAAGGGGGAAAAGAGGTCTGACAACATGGAAATGGGACATTGGAACACTGTCAGCATAAAACTTTTGATATTTTCTTTCAGAATTACTTGTTTAGAAGATTTTTATAGTTTGCATTATATTTGAAAATGAAAAAGTAAGAATCAAAATTACAGGCTCTAAAGACATCTACATTATCTTTAAAAAAAAAATTCAATTAACCTGAAATGATTTTTGCAGCACTTTTTTAGGGAGGATTTGGAAGTTTTAGTGCTTTATTCCTGATCAGGCAGAAAGTACATTTTGAAATCCTTTGGGAAATGGAATTTCTGTTCCCCATGCAACCCCACACATTAGGCTCTAAAGGTTGTAGGGAAGTTTTGGTCTGGGACATATAATCTGGACCCTTTTCAAGGCTAGGCAAATAAAGCAGGATAATACTTGGTCATTAGCACATTCATATAGGAGGGTAGGTTTTCACCTTCCATCAGTTATATATTGATAGATCTATGCTAGTGAGACTAGTGAACCCTAAAGGGGGCTTACAGACTCTGTAAATACCATTGTAGAGACAAAGGGAGATAAATGGTGTTGCAGTGGCACTGGGTGACAGCCAAGGTTCCCTCTAAGCTGCCCGTGTGCGTGACCGTGCACAAAAAAAAATCTTGCCACGCATTAACTTTTTAATGCCATGCACCCACCCAGAGAGGAGCTGAGCTGTGGCTTCCTAGAAACCCGGAGTGTCATGGAGGCACTGGGGCCGGCAGTAAATTACTCCTCAGCTGCACTCCATTCCTCACCATGCTGGCACCCCTGTGGGGAGAGAGAGCAGCATGGGGCAGGCAGCGGCTCCTCCCTGAGGCAATGCGGGGTGGGGGACAGGGGCTGGGGCAGAGCCGGGCATTGCACAGGCTCCGCTGGCTCCGGGAAACTGCTCCACTCCCCAGCCGCTTTAGGCAAACTTTGCCCTGAGCCCCGACGCCATGTGCCTCCTTGCTGCCTGGTCTGCCCAGTGGCAGGATGCATAGGGCTCCATGCCACTTTCAAAGGCTACGGAGGCAGTGTTGATCATTTTTGAAAAAGTGACGAAATCTGCCAGATAGGGCAGACCAGGCATACCTTCAGTGTGCCACAGTACCTGAGAGATTTACAGAGTATGTTAAATGATGTGATTTATGTCTGTCGCATGAAATCCATTCTCTTTTGCATGCCCAGTGCACTCTGTCAGCTCCTGAGATAGCATCTAGGGTGGGGGCCTAGAGCTCCCCCTGGTGGCAGCAGGGGCCCATTGTGAGGCCACAGGAAGTGGGAGCAGTTTGCATGCCTGCCCGGAAGCGTTTACCCTTGAGTTGTTTACTTGCAAGTAAACTGATCTCCAATCACATGCATGTGTAGATGCACCCAGTCAGTGAAGCTTTACTGCACAGTAAATTAGTCTACTGTGCAGTAAAGTGCACATGTAGATTCTCCCAGTGAGACTTGTATGTTTGTGCCATGACAGCAACACATCCCATATAGGAGGGTGCCAGAGACCAGACAATGTCTAGAGAGTGGCCACAGGAACATCTCCTCAGGTGGAGAATTATACATAAAACTTTCTGTTTTGGTAGGGTTTTATATTTTAATTAAAAAACAACAACTATATAATATATAGTTTAATATTTCAAGACTATTTTTTCCCAAATAATGTTGTGAAAATAATTTGTACAGCTTGGCGAAAAGGGGGAGGCGAGACCAATTTGGGAATGGACTGAAGCGGCACGCTTATGGACCACTAAGCCTTAGAGAGAAAACTGGTGACAGCTGAAGTGTTGTACATCACTTTATTGCTGAAACCGGATGATGTGTTGCCTTCCTGAATCCAGGTTTTCTCTGTTAAAAATTCTCTGATAAAAATCCCAAAATACTCTGATTAAAAAACACAAAATCTACGTTTTTACACGATTAAAATGAAGTACCACAATATATATAGGTATTGGTTGAACACAATGTTTTATTGATATATTTACAATTTTGAAGCAATTTGGAAGCTTACCAGTGTCTCAATCATTATTTTAAAATAAATTCTAAATCTGTATGCATTTTGGCTTTTGATTTTGTTTTGTTTTTTTAATCATGGAAAATCAGAGTTCCCCCTGCCCCCTTTACTCACCAGGAAATGGATCTAGCTGCAGCTGTTCCTGCCAGTGCTTTGTGGTGCTAAGCAGCCCTGCCCATGCCGTTGCCCTTCACTCCCAAGTCACAGGCCCCACAACCCTGCCAGTACCTCTCACACCCAACCCACAGCCCCTGCCCTCTTCCCACTCACTTGCTCCTGGCAGCAGCTCCCGCCCTGCACCAGATGGATGTGTGGGGAAGGATTTGTGTGGGTGGGGCAGGGGGTGGGTGTGTGGGGCAGGGGGTGTGTAGGCATAGGCAATGCCATTGACAGTGAATCAGGAGGGCAGGTGGGCACATACCTCCCAGATTTCTTCACTGACAGCAGGGTGGAGGGCACAGGGCTGCAGACTGGTCAGACCGGCACCAGGCAGGAACCACTTCCATGGCCCAGAGGGCAGGTTCTGACATGGGAGAGCAGAGTGCGGTGGGAAGACTTGGTGCTGCCACCACTGCTAGGAGTCGTGCACCAGCCATGCAGCTATGGCTGCCAAGGTGAGGCACCCCCAGCCTGCTGATGCAGTGGGGGGGGGGGCACAACGACATGCTGCTGCCACTACTGCCTCCTCCACTGCTGCTGGGTGGGCAGGGGGGTCCTCACCTTGGTGGCAATGGTGGAGGGGCTCCTGGTGGCAGCGGCAGTAGCACTGACTCTCCCTGCCCTGGTCTGCCTTCCCGCTCTTGGTCCTGCCTGCTGGGGTGCAGGGGTGGCTCCTGCCCAGTGCCAGTCTGGCCAAGGTAGAGCCCCATGCCCTGAGACCACTGTCAGTGCAGAAATCTGGGGGGTGGGGGAGGGTACATGTCCCCCCACGCCTCCCCAATGCATCATCAATGGGCATGCCCAGATCATGGCCAGACTGTGCCCAAGCCCTGGCCCTCTTCCCCCCCCACCATCCCATAGATGTACCTGTTTTCAGCTGCTGGAGCTGCCTCCACCACCCTGACTGGTTGTATTGCCTGCTGTTTGTGTGTCCACATGTACAGGCACATGGTGTCCCCTAAATCCAATCACCCTCCCCCTACTCCCCAAGCAGCTCATTGCAGACTGGAACTCTGCCAGCCTGCAAGGGGAAACCCATGGTTTCCTGCTTCAAAGGGGAAAATCTGGGTTTTTCTTCTTTAAAGGAGAAAATCTGTGTTTTTCTGAGTTTTTCGACAGGAAATAGAAAACCCGGATCCCTGGTTATCATTAATGGAGCTGTTTGAATGATTTTTTTCACAGAAAATACCCTTTTTGCAAAGTCAAAATATATCAAGGGAAAAACAAAACGATGGTTCCCTGCCTGGCTACTTAGAAGAATCTTGTCCATTTTGCTTTCTGCTCATGTGTGCAAGAATGGCAGACCATTGCTTTCTGGACCTCTAGCAGCAAGGGAAGAAGATTTCTCTCGTTTACTTTCTGTCTTCAGGAGAGAAAATGAAATCAATTATTAATTACAGGTGAACAATCAGGAAATAGAAAAATTCCCTGAAACAGAACGTTTCTGGAAAATCTTTGCTCTGAGAAACATTGTGAGTTTGGATTCTTGTTGTGATTCAGGATGATGTTCTTTTAAAATATGGTTTGTTTGGGTTTTTTGGTATCATGAAGTTTTCATTTTCCAGCCATGTCTAGTCTTTAATATACCAATGCTTTGCTGAAATAGGATGAAAGTATTGTTCTTTTGCATTAAAAAAGGCAATTGCAATCACTCCGATAATGTTGCTTCTGTATACTTGTGACTTGATTTTTGCAATGTATTTTGAATTCTATTGCTAGAGCAGATGACTGAGTTGGGGCTCTTTGGGGGTGCAACAAGTGATGCCCATTCTCAGATGAGTGCACTGGTTCTATATAAAGGCAATGAAGACTCACAGTAGAGATGATCTCTTTTATTAGACCAACAAGATTTTTGCAAACAAAATTTCTTTAATTGCAATCTTTTGGGCACAAACACTCTTCATCAGGCATTGGAGAAAAGTTTGTAAAAGTTCTCTTGGGTAAAAATGAAAATTCATATTTAATATTTTTGGGAAAAAAATCATGTTGGTCTAATAAAGGATATCATCTCTACTACGAGTCCTGATTGACTTTTCCTTTAGACCAATATGACTACAACCTGGATACCTGACACATGGAAGATATTGAGTTTTAGCCGATTTTTTAAATGAAACCTTCATATTTTTCCAAGCAGGAAGCAACTGTGACCACCTGAAAACTGAGATCATACTCCTGTCTTTGTTTCAAGGTAATTTGCATCATCACAGATCCTCACAGGAGGTGAGAGGCTCCATACCAGCTATGAACTGACTGCCCAGAGGAGTTTTCCATCTATTGACTCCTCTGTGAAATCTTATGAAATGTGAACTTTCATTTCTACCCAGGAGAACTTTTACAATCTTTTCTTCAATGCCTGATGAAGGGTGTTTGTGCCCAAAAGCTTGCAATTAAAGATTTTTTTTTGCAAAAATAGTGTTGGTCTAATAAAAGATATCATCTGTACTATGAGTCCTGATTGCCTGTTCCTCTAGTCCAATATGGCTACAACCTAGATACTTGGTTCTATATATGCTTTCAAGTGCAATTTAAAGTACTGACATTGATCATTGATGCCATACGTGATTTAGACTTCTCTCTTAAGTTCTTTTTGATAGTTAAGTTCAGCTGATTTGATAAGTCTTTGCATTTGAACAACTAGTACAAATAAGAGGCCTAACACTCCAGAGAGGTTTAGAATTTGGTCCTCTGACAGGTTTGAGATAGCTCTGCTGCCTGACAGGGTATATTTTGTGGCTGGGTTTTTAAGATGTGCATTGTTCAATGACATATATATTTTAAATACTGTATGCATGCCCATTTTAAGAAATAAATATTGATTCCAAACCCATACATATTTTTCAAAGAGAGATTTTAAGAGAAAAAGAAATATTTCATAATTCTACTATTGAAGCTATTTATGGAGTAAGGCACTACTCAAGAGGAATAAGGAAAAAAATCACATGGAGCCTTAAGCACATTTATTCAAATAAGCTAGAGAAATGAACTTTATGAAGTGAATTTCAGTTCCTCTTTCAACAACCCCTGAGCTTCAATGGTCTTTTTAATGACACTATTACTGGCTTTCCCTGGGGAATAAACTGAATTCAGGAGTAGTCTTAGAAGAAAGGCAGTAGCATTAAATGAACGCAACAATATAATTGAATTACACTGTTTTTCCCCTGCTCCAGACAAGACACCAGTAATCTTAATAATCAGTAGTCTAGCATCCCAATTTTGAAGCAATGGTAAATCTCTAAAAGGTTATTATTTCTGAAGTTTAAATCTGTTAAATATATAATCAAATTGCACCAGAGTATTTTAACAGATTTCAATGTAAGTGATATTCATTTAAGTGGCTTCTCTGGTTATATACAAAATATATTTTGGTTTGAAACACTGAAAATATAATCATTTAATGGAGTTCTTTTATCCATTATGCCTGGTGCACTAGAGACCTGCTTTCTCAGGTATTCATTTAACAGGTCTCTGTTGCATAGGTTTTGGTTTGATGGATGGAAACTGTGTTGTTTTAACAAGTCTTCCTGATCTGTTTAACAGTTATTCAATTCACTGGTCACCTACATGCACTATTAGCTTTTCTGTTCATTCTTGGCTGAATAGCAAATGGGGAGAAGCAGGAAGAGTCAAACTTCTTCAGAGAATTACAACAGACTACATTTTGAAATAGCATCTATCTAAAGCTGGGTAAAAGTCAGGATTTCCATTCTGGAACAAAACAGATTAAAAAAAATAATTCCCCTGAACCATAGGTTAAAAAAAATCTCTCTCAAATACTTATACATGAAGTTTCTGAACTGAAACGGGGTCCTGGAGCCTGATGAGATTGACATGATTGTCAATTTTAGTGCTGCTACAAGCATTGGTAGTAATTGGGCAGCAGAAAGAGTCAGCCAGTTGAGGAGTCTGGGATCCCCGTTATCCCCAGCCTTGGGGGTATTGCCCATGGAGGGCTCCTCTGGCATTATGGACAGGAAGTCCAGAAGTCTCTAACAGCCCACCAGGAAACCAGGGAGCTTTGTCCTGGAAACTTGCTTGTGAAACATTTCTGGTGGATGAATTCACATTTTTTAGGAACTGGAAAATTCTCTAATCAATGTATATTAGATTTTGTGGAATAGAAATAAAATAGGCCTGTCTTTTCTATTTGTGCATGTCTTCACTCCATTGTGGAGGTGGGGTTAGGTCTGTTGATACCACATGTGGGCAGTAGGAAAGCAAGCAAGCAAGCAAGCCAGAGTTTGACTCTGGCTCAAGCAGACAGATGCTGCCATGATACCCTGAGAACTGAAGGCCCGAGTCCCCTTATACTTGGATTGATGAGGGTCAGGCCTTCAGGTTTAGTTGCCTTCTTCTCTGCCAATGCAGCATCTACCTGTTTAGCCAGTCACGTTCCCTCTTGCTTGTTCTTCTGTTCTTATGGTGCTTTCTCTCTTGGCTGCCCTTTGGCCTGGCCTCAAAGGAAAGGTGCTTTTAGCTTTGCCCAGCCTGTGGTGTAGTGATCAGAATGCTGCCTTCTGATGTGAGAGGTCAGATTTAAATTGCTTCAGGGGAGGGGAGCCATAAACCCGGATCTCTCAGGTCTTTCCTGTCACATGCAGATTCCAATAGGTGTGGTCCGCAGACTGTCTAAACCAGGGGTGGGCAAAATATAGCGTGTGTGCCAGATCCAGCCCACTAGGCCATTGTATGCAGCCCACGGGACCCCTAAAAAATTTTAGAAAATGTATATTTATCTGCTCCTGGCTGCCTGTCAAAGATGACAAGAGGCAAGGGCAGTAGGACCCAGGAGGAGCCAGCAGGAGCCAGCAACACTGCCAGCTCCATCCCAGGCCCACCTCCAACCCCCTCCCACCCCCAGCCCCCCAACCAGAAGTCTCTGCCAGCTGCAGCTTTTGGGCTGCTCTAGCACCACATGGCTGTATTGCCATCTGCGGGAGCATGGGGCCCGCACCAGTACCCTGGGGCCAGAAGCAGGAGGGAGGGTGTGTGTGTGTATATTCCTCTGTTCAATAAGGGAGGGGAAAAGAGAGAGACAAAGAGCAATGAGGGAGTCTGTGTATGTGTGCGTGTGTGAGAGAGAGAGACAGAGAAACTCTGTGTGTGAGAGAGAGAGTGTGTGTGTGTGTGTGTGTGTGTGTGTGAGAGAGAGAGAGAGACTGTGTGCATATGTGTGAGAGAGAGACTGTGTGTGAGACTCTGTGTGTGTGAGACTGTATGTCTATGTGTGCAGTGAGGGAGGAGGAGAGTGTGTGTGTGTCCACATGCACACCCCACCATATACATGCATTCCCACCGCTCTCGCACTGCCATACACACAGGCCCCCACACCCCTCACATGCCCCAGCCATCCTCCCCTCACACACAGACCCCCACAAACCCCATACCCACCCACCCACACCCCACATATCCACACATGCACCCATATGCTCCCTCACCCCACACTCACACCCTCCCCCTCCCCCACACCCCACATACCCACACACTAACAATCCCCCACAAACCTATCCCCATGCCCTCACCTCCCCCAAAATACAAGCGTAAAAGTTCATTTTAAACTATTGTGCAATCACCTCTATGTACACTACACAAACATGTAAATCAGGGCAAAAGCATTTTTTGAAATCAAATTAATGAATGTTGTAGATATTTGATTTTTAGAATATAATGTAGCATTTTTCTGATTCTGAGATGGCAAAACCCCTTGCTGAAAGGAATATTTCCAAGGGCAAGGGGAGGGACTTCTGGTGGCAAAGGTCAGGGATTAGGGTGCCCAACCTCTGGTCACAAGAGGGTGACCAGGGGGCAGGGCACTTGTCAAAGGGTGGGACTACCACTGCGGCCCTTGACAGCTTGCCAAAACTTAGTAAGTGGCCCTCCACCTGAAATAAGTGCCCACCGCTGGTCTAACTAGTTCATGAAAGATGACAATGATCAACCATGTGAATACCCACACATATCATTCAAAGGGGTCCACACCTCTTTTAAATTTTTTTAATGAAAAGAGGTTGAAAAGCACTGTTCTAAGTAATAGGCAAAAGGAGGGTGGCACTGCTATTATGATGATCTTATTTCAAACAGCCACTAGTTGTGGTGTTATGGTTGTCTGAATGTTTGGGAGGAGGGTTGCATAGCATTTCTCTGTGTCCACAGTAAAACTGAGTAGCATCTGTGTATAAATGGAGTTAGATACCTCTGGAACTGTATGAGAGAACTGTATGCGTGGATGTTGTGAGGGCTAAATATAGGGCTAAATGTAGCTACTTAGGTACTTAAACATGATTCAGGCCGTTTATGCAAGTTACAATAGAATGTAATTGGGTGGCTGACACGATTCAAAACCATGCAAGTAACACATATGTATTTTAGCAGTGAAATAGTATTCTGCCTTTAGCCTGGATAAGGATCTAAACTTTGAGCTACTTATCTGAAGTGAATTGCTGAATTTTCTGAAAACCTGCCCATAGCTATTTGGAAATCTTGTAAGTAGCAAAGATCTTCTCTTCATTAGGTTTCTTGCTTCTACTGTAATTATATTAGCAATTAGCTCTTAGTTGGCTGAAGATATTTACTTAGGAACACGGGGTTGGTAGTGTAGCACCCACACACTCTTGGGCAGTGTATGGTAAAGTGTGTACTTTTGGCTGTTTTATATTTGGGGGGGGGGGGGGGGTTGTGTGTGTTTTTATGTGGACAAGATGGCCCCTGTTGTTTGGCCATATGCTCTGCACATGGAAAGCTGGGGTCTGTATCTGGCCAAAATATGTGAAATCTTCTGGCTTCATTGGCCAGAGGAAGCAGAAGATTGTCCAGGCAGATGGAGTAAGAGAGAGGCTGGAGCGTGACACTCCCCAAGGTTTGGGAAAAGGCTTGGGTGATGTCACACCACGTATATAAGAACAACTCAACTAAGGTTTTTTCTTGCTTTCTCCTGGGACTGCTAAATACTGCACAGCTGAATTGGGAGCCAGAAAAACTGCTTCCCAAGTGTGTTGGGGTGGGGGGTCTTGCCCCCTCTTTATTGGAGAGGCAAGCAAAAACTGTGTGAAGGGAAAGCCTCAGGAAGAAGGGGAGAAAGTCTGTCTCAGAGTCTGAGACCCCTATTCCCTCCCTCCTTTCCCCTTTTTTTCTTGAGTGGGATAATACCATGAGGTGTTAATGCCTGGAGCAAACTGATTAGAAATGGAGTCCTAGCAGCTTTGCTGGCAGTTTTGGCTACATGGGCCTTGAGTGGGATAATGCCATGGGGATGTTTATCCTTGGAGCAGACTGACTAGGAATGCGGTCCTGGCAGTTACTGGCCACATGTGCCTGGTCCCCTCTGTTTTGTAATTGTAGAATCTCAGCATAGTGGTATAGCTGAGACTGGATGTCCAGCCATTGGCCTGACCCCTTTTTGCTGTTTCACAGCTATTGCATTTCAGACTAGCCGTGTGGCTGAACTCCAGCTATATGTTTGGCAGGCAGATTTGGGCCAGGGTAGACCCTGGCATCATTTGAACCAGGATGAGACCTGGCACTTCTTGTTATTGATCCAGGCCTCAGTGCAGCATAGGCCTGCCCTGTTTTTGTTCCCCAGTTCAGGCCCAGTGAGATAGGCCTGGGTCTCCTTTTGTCCCTTTTGTAGTTTATGTTCCAACCAAGTGGTGTAGTTGGGCACTAGTAGTAGTTCAGGCCCATTCCAAGATAGGTCTGACCTTTCCTTTGAGTTCTTTTGCAGTTTTCTGCCCAGCAGAGCTGGGATTGCAGTTAGGAATTTTAGGGTGCGGTATGCTGATGAAAA
This sequence comes from Alligator sinensis, assembly GCF_000455745.1. Taxonomy (NCBI): domain Eukaryota; kingdom Metazoa; phylum Chordata; order Crocodylia; family Alligatoridae; genus Alligator; species Alligator sinensis. The sequence goes on along the minus strand of NW_005842476.1, from coordinate 716,725 downwards.
CTGCAGTTCATGCCTCAAAGTCACCATATGGAAGTGGAGGTTGGTACTGTACCACTTCTTCAGGACCAACAGAGTCTCTTGCAATGAGGAAGGAACCTTGATGTGATGTTAATGTGCAGTAGTAATGAGCTAATGAATAGTACTAACAAGCTATTGCACAGTCAGATCACTACAAAGCCATGCAGAGATGCTATTGTGCAGTAATGCTAGTTATTTAGTACTTGGTATGCAATGACTGCACAGTAACAATTGCACAATCAGCATCTCATGTGGACGTGACCTGTATGAGTGGGAACTGAACAGGCACTTGTGTTTCCCCTTCCATTATCAGCCATGATAAGCTCTACTTAACACCATCTCCCTAATCCCTACAATTTTTGCAGCCTGACAATATTGGCAGAAAATTGGCATTCCAAGTTTGCCTTGGAAAAAATTGGTGAACTTACGAAAGTTTTATGTTTCATTACATTGGAAGGTATTTGTTTAGGGAAATCCCTTTTTGAAGTATGGGTCTTACAAATCAATGTGGAGAAAGCACATGGATAAAGGCATTGTGCATGTAGAATAGCTTCTAGTAGGAAATCATATTAAATCCTTTTCTGAGTTACGTGATGAATTTGATCTTCTGAAAACAGTTGATCGGCAATATATGTGGTTGCATCAAGTATTAGAAAATCAGTTTGGATCTGAGGCTTTAGGTATAGAAAATGCTCCCAATATATTGTTTTTTGCCTTGAAATCTGTTTTTCTTCCCCATCCTGTGCTGTCACTCAGAATATATAATGTCACATAACAGACCTGATACAAATTATTTATGAATGAAGTGGAATGAAAACCTAGGTACCTAGATGAAAGAATCCCAGTGGAAATCAGCAGTGTGCAATCTTTGAAAATTGCCAATTGATCTTAGACTTTGTCTTATGCAACAAAAGATTATTTTTTGGCTTCACCAGGCTCCCTCTAAATTAAAAAAAATAAAGTGTACTGCCAGTAGATACATGTTGGAGATGTGATGTATTTCAGGTAACATGGTCATGCCTTTTTATCAATTGTATATGGAAATAAATTATAATAAAAATTAACATGATTTTGAACATGACACTCACACCTTTGGCAAATATTGGGTATATCCTTCTTTATTGTGTATAGCCTTAAGAAATTCAAACTTAATCCTTCCTCTCACAGCAGGTCTTATTAGTGACATACAGGATTTTATTACTTCACTGGAAAAGTAGGACATCTCCAAAGATTGAAATCTGGTATGATGAAATGACACAGCTGGCATCTTTGGAGAGAGTCATGTTTAGTGGGCTTAATAGAATCAAACAGTTTAGTGTAATTTGGAAAGAATTCTCAGGTTATTTTGGTAATTAAAATATTACCCCTTGCACACTTCTCTTTTCTTCATCTTTCCCTCATCCTTCCATCCTCCTTCCCCCCATAATTCTTTCTCTTTCTTGCTTTGTTACCTATTTTTTATAGATGTGTACATAGTTCATATATGGTCGATGCCTGTCTGTCTGCCTGTCTAAAAAGATGTTTATTATTGAACATCACAGGTAACCTAGAATGGCTTTTACATTGTGTAACATCTGTCAGGAAAATTATTTGAGCATTTAATGCTAGTACCTGGGAGTGAGGCATTGAAATGCTCTCTATGGGATTTCAGGACTCCAGGGACACCTTCCACCATGTATGGCTTGGAAGCATAAACTGCCAAAGTATGGGGTTGGGGAATGGACAGAACCAAGTAGCATAATAGGCTGGCTTTACTAGGTGAGCAAATTTGTACCACCCAGCCCATGCAGATTTGTACCACCTAGCCCACCATTAAACGTTATCTATGATTATACCCTTTCAGTAGATGGAGTCAGAAGCACCATTTATACACATACTTTTTTCCAGTGATGCACTGGAGATTCACTGCTTCAGAGCAGACTCAATTAATCAAGTCTGCTCTGCACATAAGCTGATGCAAAATGCACTGTGCCGCGTGCAGTTGTATAAGTGGTGAATGTGCATTAGCGCACAGAAATGGTGGCCGTGCGCTATTGAACTAAAACACCTCTGAGGTAATTTAGTTCAAAAGTCCACCACCGCCATTTTCTCAGTGCTGACATGCATTTTGCCACTTATACAACTGCACGTGTTGCAGCACTGGGCCCAGCGCTGCGACATACATGTGTAAAAGTGGTTTATTTCCAGCATATGTTTCTGCTAAAATCATCACATGTCTAGGGGCTTGGTTATGTGATTGTACTATAATTTAAATTGCAGCTAGCTCCAGGCTGAGAAGATAGAGTTATCATTCCTTGAATTTGCGGACAATACCTTTGTCCTCATTATGGATATTACTTATGTTGAAGTCAATGGGAGAAAGAATTTATTAGAGTAATAGTTGCAGAATTTGTCCAAAATAAACTTTTGGACTAAAGGATGGCATAGTAATATTTTCTCTGATATAGTAGCATTATTCTTTTCAGCTCCACTTAAATGGGACTATAAAGATTAAATGGTGAGCATGTCTACATGAAATGTTTACTATGGAGCTGCCTAATTAGTTCCACAATAAAGTCTCTTCATCTACACATGAGGCCTTATTAGGTCTCAGTATTCTAATAAATGCAGCTGTAGGTTAGTAATTGTAAATACAAGTGCTATCCTGTGGTGGTGTTATTTACTGTGCAGCAATGCACAGTGTAGACACTGTTGGGGCTGGATGGGGCATGAGGGTGCTTCAGTGCAGGGGCTGTCTGCTGGCTAGCACCTCTGCAGCACATTGAGCTGGGTCAGAGCAGCACTGGGCTAGCAGGCTGATCCTCTGGCCCCCTGCCAGCCAGGGCTGCTCCAACCTGGCTCTGTGCTGCAGTCCCAGGTGCACGTGGAAATGCAGTGCCTGGGAGCAATACATTCCAGCATGATATGTGCTGGAGTTTATTGCTCTGTGCTAATAGCATGTGTAAATGCATCCTAGTGTTTTGCATCGTGGGTCTTCTATGCTGGGTTGGATTTCACTATATGAACAATATTATTTTATCTGGAACTGCTAATTCAAGCAACAGAAAAGTCTTGCATCTTTTTTTTTGTTTTTTTGGCTGACTTCCTTTAATTATCCCACAGAGCTCTTCTATATGATGATATTGCTTACATGGAAGACTTTGTGTATACTCCTTTTTAAAACCAAATTATCCTTGGAAAGGGCAATCTGTTTTCTAGAAAATTTCAGTCTTCTAAATTTTTTATTCAAAGTTATTTCTTCTTCAGGTCCAAATCAATAGATTTCTTGTTCTTTCCCATATGTGATCATCCATGATTACTTTGCTACTTCTGGCTTTTAAATTGCTGACAATCAGAATTTCACAGAATGCAAAGCTTTCACAAAGCCTTTCCTCCTCTAATGACATATTGGACCAAATCTGGCTCAATGCAGCTTTGTCAGTTCCAGAAGTAATCTATTACCTACTTAATTATGTATGTAGATGCACAAATGTTATAAGAAATTGACTTCATGTTGACTTGGATTTAAAGGATCAGACTGTATTCCCAGGTCCATGACACTCTCTTCACATATTGGGACAAATTACTGCCTGAGTCCTGCATAAAGGTTCTGAAAGCAGTGCTGAGCCATTGGTTGGGGCAGCTCCCTTCTGAGCAATGAGAATAATACTTCATATTTCACAGATTTATAAGGTAAAGCATAAGGTAAAGTAAGCTCAACTGAGTGGGTTGTTCAGTCTAATAAGTTAGCAGAAAAATGGTGTGTAACACACATGATGAGGTATTGAACAGCTGACTGGGAGAGATAATATTTCATGGGGACTTCTGGAAGTATTTATGTCAGTGGCAGACCCTCATGGCTGCTCCTGCTCTCGCTTACCTTTCCATGAGGCACTAAAACACAAGTACAGAAGCTGCTGCTCCCATTTGGTAGCAGAAGAAACCTGCACATGAGACCAGTGCATCTACATGTGCACCTGACTGTGTAGTTGTTACTGCACAATCATTTAGTATTTGCTAAAGCAGGTACTGCGTTGTCCTGGTGCCTCACAGGTAATTTCTGACCCTACTGTGCAGGAGCAATGACCTGCACAGTAGTAGTAGTGTCATGGTTTATGCCCACCAACACTATGTCATTTTGTGTAGATGTGCCCACTCAGGTGTGACGTGCAGGGGGTGCATGCGGGAGTGCACCCCCTGCAAAAAGGCGCCACCAACACTGTTGGAGATGCCTTCGGGCAGTCACCATTCACCACCTTGCTGCTGGCACCGCCAGTGGTGTCTGCGAGCAGTCCCTGATCACCCCTGGCCACCGCCACTGCTGCTGGCAGTGCCTGTGGGTGGTCACCGACCCGTGGTCAGCACTCACCACCCCCCTGCCACCGACAGTGCCACCAGCATCTGCTGGAGCTCCCCACTCCACGCCACCGGGCTCCCACGCTGTGCTTCCACCACTGGCAGTACATTTGTGCTCCCCCTGCTGCAGGGGGCATACTCCATTCATGTGCCCACTGTTAACCCACCAGAGGCCCTACATTTTTAAGTCAATTTTATAGCACAGTTACTATGAGCTTGAAAGCCATGAAGAAAGAAATTGCCAGTTGTCCAAGTATCTTAGAGAAAGATGTATAGTATCAAACACATAAGAAAATCCATTTAACTTCCTTAGATTTAATAACAAAATCAGAAATATTCCATAATTCTATATTTATCTGGTAATGCTCCTTATCATGAAACACAAAAAATTTACATCCATGGAAAATATCTATATTCAGTTAACTTGACAAAAAAGAATAATTTGAAACACTCCTTGCCTACTAAAAAGTTTTGCCCTCTTACAATTCTTGGCATCATCCAAGAGAGCCTCAAAATTTAGATTCTGAATTTTAAAATGCAACAGTAATATTTGTATTTGATTTTTTTTACACAGGACTAGTGGTGGGTTTTCTGAAAAACAAGACAATAAAACAGAAAAATGTAGGGAAGGAAAACCAAATATAACCAGAGCAGTGGGGAAGGTTTATGTTCACATGGTTTCATGAAAGTTTTAAAGATTCCTACTCTAGTTTAATCTAAATTGGAGGAAAACCAAAATTGCAACATTATCAGTGAAAACATTTAATAAAATTTCCAGTGAATTAAAATATTTTGTTTTAATTCTCAAACTTTAAAATTCTACTTTGTCACAAAATAATTTAGAAATGACAAGATGCATAAGGTGACAGTACCACTCTGCTCATCATTAAGTAAATCTTCAACCAGCATATAGAATATAGAAAAAAGGGCTAGAAGGGACCTCCAGGGGTCATCTCATCCAAACCTTGGTCTAGCTTTAGGCACTACATTTTAAGGAAGATGCAGGGAAACAAGAGGGTCCAGAGCCGAGTAACAAAGACAATAAAGGACAATAAACCATATGAGGAAATGTTGAAGGAACCAGGTATGTTTAATTTGAAGAGAAGGAGATTAAGAGGATATGTGGTGGCAGCATGTCCCAGCTGGAATATTCCAGGCTCCACCCACCAGCTACCACTTGCAGACTCCAACCCTTAAAATACTCAAGTCATCCATTATTTCTAGTGGCTGCTTTCAAGCATGCCAGAGCCCAGCCAATGTCTAGAGAGTGGCCACAGGAACATCCTCCTATGTGGGATGTGTTGATGTCATGGCACAAACATACAAGTCTCAATGGGAGAATCTACATGTGCACTTTACTGTGCAGTAGACTAATTTACTGTGCAGTAAGGCTTCACTGGGTGCATCTACACATGCATGTGATTGGAGATCAGTTTACTTGCAAGTAAACAACTCAAGGGTAAACGCTTCCGGGCAGGCATGCAAATTGCTCCCACTTCCTATGGTCTCATAATGGGCCCGTGCTGCCACAAGGGGGAGCTCTAGGCCCCCGACCCCTGGATGCTATCCCAGGGGCTGGCAGAGAGCACTGGGCGAGGAGACAGCTGTCTCCTGGCTGGAATTGGGACATTGCTCCCTAGCCCCCAGGGGGCTCCTGCTGCTGGGGCGTAGACAATGTCCCTCAGCCCCAGCATCAGGGGGCTCCCCAGCCTGTTCCCCACCCCCCAGCTTTGTGCTCACTGAGCTGGGTAGGGGTGGGGGGACAGGTGCCCCAGCCCCCACCAACAGGGAGCTCCCAGTGCCAGGTCTGTGGTTGCGGGTCTCAGGCTCGGAGATCCTTATCTCCTAGCACTGGCCCTGCTGTCATGGAGCTGGCGATAGGAAATAATCCCAGCCTGATAAGATAAGGATCTCCCAGCACTGACCCTGGTACCATAGAGCTAGCACTGGGAGATAAGGATTTCTAAGCCCCCACTCCCCAATTGCAATCTCAGAGCAGGGGGAGTGGGCAGGGCTTGGAGATCCCTGCTGCACAGCAGGTAGCAAATATACTTGAGATTAGTGAAGTTTACTGTTCAGTAAAGCATGTGCATATGTAGATGCACATGTCTACTGACCAGTAATCTACTGTACTTCGCGCTAAAGCATCTCGTGTAGATGCACTCACTGTCTGCACATGAGTGGTAATTGGGCCAGTGTAGACTAATTTACTGTTCTGTCAGATAGTTCTATTAGACATAGGTACTATCCAACAGCAGTGTAAATTACTGGGCTTAATCATGTGGGTAAACAGGTATGTTGGGATTAGTTTACTTCAGTTCAAATTGCACCGGAGCTTATTCAGTTGCATTAATTGCATATGTAGGCACACCCACTGAAAATAAATTAGATTTTAGGCATCCACATTCATTAGGGACTTTTGTAAAATTTTCCTTGTGTCATCTTATCAGTAGCTCATGAGATTATTGATGATAAAGAAAACAAAAACAGGTGTTATTTTTATTTCTAATAACGAGCGTTTGTCAGCTTCTTAACAATATATTCAAGTCTGGGCTAATATGCAGAATGAAGATTAGAGTAGCAGTCAGCAATGGCAGATGAACTGAAAAAAGAGAGTTTCAAGTAGAGTTTAGAAACATTAGGAGTAGTTTACAGATCTATGGACATAATGCTTCTATATTTTAACCTAATGTAACAGGGGAACCAACTTTTCTATCTCATTAGCTGGGCAGTTTAACCAACTATAGCAGTAATCATCTTGAATCTGATCTGGACAATATTTACTTTTCTCAACATTTTTTGTCTGTGGGTATGTCTACATGTGTATTTATGCCATCTTAAATTTAGTGTGCAGTAAATTACAGCACAGTAAACAGGAATAGGCTGGCATCTACACATGCAGGTGACCTGGACCTAAATTTAGTCCCAGGTCAAAGCAGCCTGCCATGTACCCCTGTGGCCACTAGGGGAAACCCCAGCCTCTGGCCACATGGCTGCCAGCACTTGGGACTAACTTTAGTCCTACACTAAAGCAAGGAGAGGCAGCCAACCAGAGGGCTGGGCACAGGCTGGGCCCCTAGTGGTTGGGCAGACCCAGCAGGGAGGCCCCCTGGGTTATTGCACAGTAATGCATCTAAATGTGTTGTAGGTATCAAATTTACACTTGAGTCAGCGTAAGTAGCCATATTTCCTGCACAGTATGGGCATGCGCATGTAGATGTGTGCCCGAATTGGGCAGTAATTTTGGTTACTGTGCAGTGAATCCGCATGTGTAGACGTGCCCTGTATGTAATAGTTGGGGAGTGAAAAACAAACAAACAGCACATCTAGCATAATTGGAAGCCCACAGTTATGAAAAAATAATTCACAAGAATCACTGCATTGTTCTTTTGGTTGGAACAAGTGTGTCTTAAAAAAGGATGCAAATGTTTTCTTTTACAAATGTTTCTTTCATAAACAATTTGGACAAATCATATTTTTTCATTCTCTTTTTTTCTGATGCTTGTTCCTAATATCAGGTTGAATAAAAGGGTTTTTAGCTGTTTGGAACAATGTTAAGATACTGCTTCACTGCTATACAGAGCCACCCATTCTTTTTGTGGATGCTAACTGATTACCTGTAGCCTCAGAACTACAGATAAGTCCCACGGAGTCTAAATAAGGAGAACTAACTTTTCCTAAAGTGGCTTACTTAATGGGGCTGTCTGTATTAGACAGATGTCCAGGAGGCCTCAAATAATTTATAACTGCAGGAATCCCAGTGGTCATGGGATCATCTGCATGCAGAACCACACTTGAACAACTCAGTAATTCCCTTCTTGGAAAACAGCGTTACTGCGTATTCTCATTTTGGATAATTTACACTAACCTAGGATAACTGGACTGCATGTAGTATTGGATATCCAAATCTTCAATGCAGTTAGGTGATTTACTTCAAATAAATATCATTTTAAAATATATTTAATACTTTCCATATTTTTATTAGTAATATTTCTTCTACCAGTGAGGATGAGGGATTGTATATTATTTCTTGTGGAAATGTTGGTGTTTAAGGGCAGAATTATAGCTCCTTTTGGGTGTGTCTACACAAGACACTTTACTGTGCAATAGACTAATCTACCGTGTAGTAAAGCATCACCCTCTACACATACACACCACTTACTGCACAGTAAATTAGTGTACTGCATAGTTAACTATTACCTATAAATGCAGATGGTAAAGTAACTGCATATTAGATACTGCACAGTAGTGCATGTGTAAATGCTGACTGCGAGCAAATTTGCTCCCAGTCAGCCCCAACACTAGGGGGCCACAGGTGGTGGGGAACTCCCCTGGTCCTAGCAGTGCTGAGCTCCTGGTTCCCCCAGGAGCCAAGCAGTACTGGGACAGGGTAACTCTTTGCCCCTGTCCCAGCACTGCTCAGCTCTTGGGTCCCCACAGGAGCTAGGAGGTAACCAGTGTCAGGACTAGAGAGCTCTCTGCTTTCCCATGCAGATGGGGGCTGAGAGCTGTCTTGATTCTTGGGGACAGCTGTCCTGCTTCTGTCCAGCTCCTAGACAGCTCCTAGCTGGGCAGGGATTTCCCCGAGCAGTCCAAGGTTGGCTGGGAGCTGTCCCAGAAGTAGGACAGCTCCTGGCCAGCTTCTGGTTGCACAGGGAAGCCCCACTTGTCCGGCAGAGTGGGAGCAGGGGGAGGGGGAAGCAGGAAAGCTCTGCAGTGTCAACTGTTTCTCAGCTCTCTGCACATCAGGACTCTTCCTGATGTGTATGGGGCAAGAAGAGCCCTCCTGGCCCTGTATGCATGGGGACCCTGTGCTCCCTGCCAGTCCCCAGCTGCTGTGGGGGACCAGAGCAGGGTAGGAGCAGCCCTGTACCAGGCTGTTCCCAACAGGGAGCATGTGTAGATATGCTTCCAGGGAAGGCTCATGGTGCAGTAAGCCTTCATAGCATTAATAATACGTGTAGACACACCCTTTGTGAACCTTAATGGCAGTTTTGTAGCTGTGTATCTGGGCATTTTTGCTACTTACTCCTGCACAGTGGAAATATAGGCATGTGCGTGTGTGTGTAGACTGAGAACATAGCAGGTTGTGTAGGTGAACATCTGAGTGTAAGAAAAAAGCAGGCAGGGGAGGACCCTCCTATATTTCAGTTCCAATAGCTAAATGGCTAGAGCACTTATTTGTGATACAGTGGTTGTGGTATGTGCTGGGGAGGCAGAAAGATGCAAGGTCAAACCCCTGTGGGCAAGGGGAGCTTAGAACCAGGGTCCTGTGCTTCCTGTACTAGTGCACTAACCATTCAGCTATTGCCCCTAAAATGCAAGAGTGTTCTCCCGTGGTCTCTAACAAGCTAGTTGTGGGTTTCTGGCTGGCTGCTGTTTCATGGCTTATGTATTCAGAAGGGGCCAATGTACATAGCTGCATACCTGCCTGGCCAATATATAGCTTACTTACCATGTATGCTCAGTCTACTCACAGATGCTTATGTCTCTATTGTACAGGGTTGATAGCAGTAGTATAACAAAGATTGGGAGACCTGGACAGTAGCTCTGGCACTGACCTGGTGGGAGGTCATAAAAATAACAGCCTTTGCTACTGTCCACTAGCAATGCCACTGGAACTGCCATGGCCCAGGACACTGAACTGTACTTTTGCGCCTGTGGATTGTAGAATCACAGCCTGTGCTTAAGTGTCACAATGCCACTTATGGGGCTATGCAAAAAGGGAAGTAGAATGCCACCCTGTCACTTGGAATTTTTGATCTTTCTTCATCCCAATCTGAGCTTTCTACAGTCTACAGGATTTTGTCATTGACTTGAATGGGGGTAGAATTTCACTCCTTGTTTTCTAGCCTGTGGACATGTCTACATGAGAAGTTTACTGTGCAGTAGACTATTTAGCTGGGCAATAAACATCTCGGCATCTACACATGCACCCCTGTTGGGTTGGAGTAAACTAATTTACTCTGAAACAGGATAGTACTTGTAAATACAAGACCTTGTAAATACAAGTACTACTTGCTGCGGAGTAAAGAGCTCCACAGCAGCACACGTGTAGATGCTAAAGGGCTTCAATGCAGGCGCTGTCTGCTGGCTAGCCCTGTGCTGAAACACTCTTGTGCCCCAGCCAGCCACTCTACAGCACACTGAGCCAGGGGGAGCATGAATAGGCATGTGTAGATGTGCCCTGTGATTGCTAAATGCAGGTGGTAAGTTTGAGCTTTAACCCACAGACTCAACATAGCTTTTTCTTTTATTTTTAGAGGTTGCATTTCTTTTCTGAGGTTCTTTAGGGTTAGTCTTAGATTTATCCTTTAGGCTGCTGGTATTTTTCCACCCTGGCAGCCAAAGAAATACTTCAAGAGGATATACATCAGCCTGCATAGATGTCCTCTGAAAGCAATGCCAAAACTTTCTGTATTCTGAAGATGTATGTGTGTACATATATACACATTATAAAATATGGCAGCCAAGTTATGAACTTGCTTTAGTTTTTAATTTTACAGTTTGTTTTTGTTGAATTGTAGAATCATATAAATTAGGGATGGAAAAGCTGTATTAGGTCATTTAATCCAAGCCTCTGCCAAGGTGGGATTGTTCCCTGCAGTATATTTTCCAATGCTTTGTCCAGTACTTTTCCACTCTTAGGGTTGGGTTTACACTTTGGCTTTTATTTTCAGAGTTAGGTTTATGTTTTGACATTTTTAGTGTTTATTTTGGTATTATGTGAATTCTGTTACCACCCTGTGGTGATAACAACAATAATGTTTGTTTCTGCTCTTTAGTAATATGAGAGGCAAGCTGCAGTTACTTACCATTGGCCATAATAACAGTAAGTTCTCCTACCATAGAGCAGCAATAGATGTCGAGAATTTTGCTTTCAATGAGGATAGAAGTGGTTATGTCTGAGCATTTCTAACCACATGTGTACTGCTTTCTTTTCTTCTAGCTACATGAGTTCCTCCTTGGCTGGGAGCAATGGGTTCTTCTGTAAATCTCCTCTTGCCTCTCGTTACTTGGTTACTCTACTCTAATCCATTCACCCATTATATCACTCAGTAATACTGTTTGAACTTAGCAAGATTTTTGCAAACTTGCATCATTACTTTATACACCAAAAGTACCTGGTCCCCTGATCTGTGCTAATGCTAAATCACATCCACGATGAAGAAAAACCACAAGTTTGTCTACTATCAAAGAAATCATTTACATTCAATAAATAGTAATAGAAGAAAGGAAAGTGATTGTCTCATTTCCTCATATAAGTTATCCAACCTTACCTTTAGTTACTATGATTTGGGCTTTATTTATAAGTAGTTTTTCAGCCATTCTGATTAAGAATGTTTAATAGCATGTATTGTTTTATTTATTTCCACAACAAATATTGAAATAATTTACATATAATAATCTTTAGTAACTGGCCTCAACATTTAGTGGGATGTTATTAAAATGTGTTGCTTTCAGAATATAACAAAGAGGTTGTGTGGGATTTTCTTTGATCCACTTACCTTTCCTGCTAGAATAGGGGTTGTAGGATTTTTATTTTGATCTTGCTTGGTATATCTAATCTCAGACCAGCCTTCCTGATGCATTAGTTAATGCCTGGAAAATGCTACAAGGAAGCAAGGGACTAAGATGGAGAGTATTGTCATTAATTCAAAGAACTGGTAGTTAGGGGACCTTGCTTACCTTCCAGCTGTATCACTGATTTCCTGTGACTGTATATGAAGAGTTTTCATGCCAATAAAGTGTGACGTGGGCCAAATAAGTTACAACACGTCAACATTTTCAGAATTGCCCGCTAAAATTGTAGGTACTTGATTTTAGTGGATAATATTGAAAATTTGGACCTTGCCTTTCGATAGGCTTAATTTTGATTTTTTTACCCTTTATTTATGGCAGTGTGAATGAAATCAGAAGGGTATCTTATTTGTTTCATTCTCCTTTTCTATAATGTGAAAATGATAAACATTTTCTTAACTCAATGTGTTGTGAGGCTCTAACCCTTTAATGTCTGTACTGAAGTTGAGGTCACTGTACAAATCATTATTAATAAAATGCAGAGTTTCCCACATCTTTTTGTTTCTTACATATTATCATATACATGTATGATGATTAAGTGAGCCTTAGTGGAATGCTATGGGTAGGTTTGTTTAACACATTTCCTGGCTAGGGCTTGAATATGACTTTTGACTTCAATAACTGCAATTTCTTTGGCAGGTGACAACATATGACATCATTTTACACAGGTCTAATCAGCACTAACTCCTTCACTATTATCAGTCTAGCCCGTCAAGACAGAATTATTTGACCCATTGCAGAGGAAACCACTAGTAGACCTACTACCCTCTCATTTAAAAAAGAAATAAAACAACCCCCCTCCCCCAAAGCCACTACTTTTCTAGGATATTTATAGGGGGGATCAATTTTAATTTACGCCACCTCTCAAGTACACAATGAGTAATTCCCCCAGAAGAGATTTATCACTACTTTTTATATTTTCTGGGGTAAAAGCTAAGGGAGCCTGAAGGGTTCACGTCAGCTACAACATGACTTGACTGAACTGTCTTAATCTGTAGACCAATTTGCTCTACAGCCCCCTAAGGAAGGAGCTTGTTGATTTTGGCAGTGTTTACCTTTCTTACAAACAAATTCAACGTTTTCCAGACTGGCTGGCTCTTAAAAATCACTTGAGAGCTGGGAAAAAAGTCTGCCCCAGGCTGCATCAGTATTTTTTCTATGTTCTAGGGAAACCTTTTGTGTTCCCTACAGCTGCTTGAGGATAATCCGCAGAGTCAAGATTATTCACAGAGTCAATAGAGATTCTGTAAAGTTCCCCAAGTTTAGTTTCCTTCAATGATAAAAATAAAAAGATATGTCAGAAAAAAAATTAGATGAAGCATTCTTAGCTGATTTAACTGTATTCTGAACTATACTGGGAAAATACAGCTGATCAAACTGCTTGCTTTTATTTTGGGTTTCAATTCACTGCTTTCCTAATTTCCCTAAATTTTATATATTGTGCATCAACAATTATAGTACACATAAGAATTCTTTGCATTCTTTGGATTTATATAGTACTAATGAAATCAAAAGTTTAGCCTACAACCTCTATGGCAAGAAATTACAGGCCATAAATATATCATATGGAGAAGTGAGAACTGTTATAAATTGCATTCACCTTTGCCTCCCTGGTTTGCACTTTCCCACTAGTCCATCTGATCAGCCTCTGACAAAGACTATTTTTTTAAAGATGCAGGTTGCCAGGGCAGTGTTTCCATCTTCCCTCCACAGCGCAGAATCTATTTTTGACATTACTCTGGGGTGCAGAACAGGAAATAATTGAAATCTTTTTTTAAGCTTTGATATTTTAGGAACACAAAATGCTTCAAATGTGAAGCAGAAACATGCAGATTCCATGTGTGTTTTAGTGTTTATTTTGGTACCAAGTGAATCCTGTTATCACCTTATGGTGGTAACAACAGTGATGCTTATTACTACTCGTTAGTAACATGAGAGGAAAATTACAGTTACTAACCATTGGCCATAGAGTAGCAGTGAGGTCTCTTACCCCAGTGCAGTGATAGATGCAGAGAATTCAGCTTTTAATGAGGACACAGGTGGTTACATCTGTTCATTTTGAACCACACATGCACTATTTTCTTTGCTGCTACCTAACATGAGATAAGTATAGAGAGATAAGTCTGTGCGTGGGAACTACCAAGGTATCACTCTCCTTTCTGCAGTAGGGAAAATCCTTACCCACATCCTCCTGAACTGTTTTCTACATCTTGCTAAGGAAGTCCAGTCAGAATCCCAGTGTGGTTTCAGACCATCCTGTGTAGCTATTGACATGATCTTTGTTGCCCACCAAGGCAACAAAAGTGGGAACAATATCAAGGCTTGTATATAGCCTTCATTGACGTTACTATAGTATTTGATTTCATCAATCGTGAAGCTTTATGGAAAATACTGGCAGATTTGGATGTCCTGGGAAGGACAGCAAGGTCCTGAGGGTTCTCCATGACTAGATGACTCTGACTATTCTTTGTAATGGATTGGCGACACATCCATTTGTCATCCGAACCGGAGTCAAGCAAGGATGTGTCATTGTCCTAACTTTGTTTTCCATTTTTTTGACAGTCATCCTATTTCTCATTAAGAACTACCTTCCTTCCAGAACTGACATTGAAAAGCAAATGGATCGAGGGCTCTTCAATCGCTCAAAGACCAAAGTACTCAAAAAAGCCATCCTTGACCTTCTATAGCAGGGGCAGGCAATTATTTTGAGCAGAGGGCTGCTTACCAAGTTTTGGCAAGTTGTCGAGGGCCACATTGGTAGCCCTACCCCTTGACAGGTCCCCACCCCCTGGTCACCTTCTTGTGACCAGAAGTCCCACCTCCTAACCCCTGACCTTTGCCTGACCTTTGCCACCAGAAGTCCCTCCCCTTGAGCCCCCAAAATACTCCTTTCAGCAAATGCTTTTGCCATCTCTGAACCAGAAAAATACTAAATTATATTCTAAAAACCAAAATTCTGCAGCATTCATTCATTTGATTTCCAAATATATTTTTGTCTTGATTTACATGTGTTTGTGTAGTGTACGTAGAGATGATTGCACAATATCTTAAAATGAAATCTTACTCTTGTATATTGTATGAGGGTGGGGGACATGGCTATAGGTTTGTGGGGGGCTGTTAATGTGTGCAGAGATGACCCTAGCAGTATGTGGAGCCTGGGGCAAATCAGCCTGTGCAAAGCCTGGACATGAAGAAACTGGCAGTGGGTGGGGAGGGAGGAGGGGCAGAGGGAGGGTGGTGAGCGGCTGGATGCGAAGCCAGGGGCGGCACTGGCAGCACTGGTACAGTCACCAGCACTAGGCGGGACCTGCAGGAGGGGCTGGAGTAGGGGCTGCAGCCACTCCGCTCAGCTCTGCAGGGCCCCTCAAAGCACGGGGCCCGGGGCAGTCGCCCTGATTCATCACTCCCTAGAGACAGCTCTTTGTGTGTGGGTATGTGGGGTGTGAGGGGGGGGATGTGGGTGTGGGGATGTGAGTGTGGGATGAGGGAGCATGTGGGTGCATGTGTGGATTTGTGGGGGGGTATGTGTGAGGGGCTGTGTGGGGGCAGGGTGACTGGAGTGTGTGAGGGGGAGTGGGGGTCTGCATGTATGGCAGTGCAAGGGGTGTGTGGGTGCATGTCTATGGGGGGGGGGCATGTGGGACTCACCCTATGAACACACACACACACACACACACACACACACACACACACACATCTCTCCCTCCTTCATTGACCTCTTTGTCTCTCTCTCCCCCTCCCTCATTGCAGGAACATGTACATGCGCACACACATGCACACCCCACCTCCCGCTCCTGGCCCTGGGGTACCCACATGATCCTCGTGTTCCTGAAGTCTGGCGATGCAGCCAGGAGCCACGTCATGCTGGAGCAGCTGGCCCGTGTGCAAGGAAGCAGTGAAAGCTTTGGCTGGCAGAGATTTCTGGTTGGGGGGGCAGAGGTGGGAAGGGGCTGGGGCTGGGGCCGGGGTTGCTGGGGAAT